>NC_139475.1:38690000-38695000 GCF_057233095.1 Heloderma suspectum | reverse complement strand
CCACTCTCACTCACCCACTCGCTCTCTCTCACTCTCTCACTCTCTCTCTCACTCTCTCTCTCACTCTCTCACACACTCACTCTGACTCTCTCTCTCACTCTCACTCACTCTCACTCACTGACTCACTCACTCCCTCTCACTCACTCCCTCTCACTCTTTCTCTCAGTCACTCTCTCTCTCTCTCACTCTCAATCTCTCACTCTCTCAATCTCTCACTATCTCTCACTCTCTCTTTCTCTCTCAGTCTCTCACTCACTCACTCACTCTCACTCACTCACTCACTCTCACTCACTCACTCTCTCTCACTCTCTCTCACTCTCACTCACTCTCACACTCACTCTCTCACACTAACTCTCTCTCACTCCATCTCAAACACTCTCACTCACTCTCCCTCACTCACTCTCCCTCACTCACTCTCCCTCACTCTCACTCTCCCTCACTCTCACTCTCCCTCACTCTCACTCTCACACTCACTCTCACTCTCACTCTCACTCACTGATACTCACACTCACTCACACTCACTCACACACACTCACACTCAAACTCACACTCACACTCTCTCACACTCACTCTCACACTCTCACACTCCCTCACACTCTCACACTCTCACTCATTCTCTCTCTCACTCTGTCACTCTCACTCACTCTCACTCTCTCACTCACTCACTCTCTCTCACTCACTCACACTCTCACTCACAATCACTCACACTCACTCACTCCCTCTGACTCACTCTCTCTCACTCTCACTTACTCTCTCTCACTCTCTCACTCTCTCTCTCAATCTCTCATTCTCTCTCTCTCTCAATCTCTTTCACTCTCTCACTCTCACTCTCTCACTCACACTCTCTCACTTACTCACTCTCACTCACTCACTCTCACACTCACTCTCTCACTCTCTCTCATTCTCACACTCACACTCACACTCTTACACTCACTCTCCCTCTCAGTCTCTCACTCTCAGTCTCTCACTCACTCTCACTCTCTCACTCACTCTAACTCACTCTCACTCACTCTCACTCTCTCTCACTCACTCTCTCTCTCACTCACTCTCTCTCTCTCTCACTCTCTCTCTCTCACTCACTCTCTCTCTCTCACTCACTCTCGCGCTCTCACTCAATCTCACTCCACTCACTCGCACTCCCACTAACTCACTCCCACTCACTATCTCTCTCTCACACTCTCTCTCTCACTCACTCACTCTCACTCTCTCTCACTCTCTCACTCTCTCTCTCTCAATCTCTCATTCTCTCTCTCAATCTCTCACTCACTCTCTCACTCTCACTCACTCACTCTCACTCTCTCACTCACTCACTATCACTCACTCTCTCACACTCACTCTCTCTCATTCTCACACTCACACTCTCACACTCTTACACTCACTCTCACTCAGTCTCTCACTCACTCTCAGTCTCACTCACTCTCACTCTCTCACTCACTCTAACTCACTCTCACTCACTCTCACTCTCTCTCACTCTTTCTCACTCACTCTCTCTCTCTCACTCTCTCTCTCTCACTCACTCTCACTCCACTCACTCTCTCACTCCCGCTCACTCTCTCACTCCCACTCACATACTCACTCCCACTCACTCACTCACTCCCACTCACTCACTCACTCCAACTAACTCCAAGTCACTCACTCCCTCTCTATCTCCCTCTCTCTCACTCCCTCTCTCTCTCACTCTCACTCTCTCTCACTCTCACTCTCTCTCACTCTCACTCTCTCTCACTCTCACTCTCACACTCTCTCTCACTCTAACACACTCTCACTCTCTCTCACTCACACACTCTCTCTCACACACTCTCTCTCTCTCACTCTCTCTCACTCTCTCTCTCTCACTCTCTCTCTCACTCTCTCTCTCACTCTCTCTCTCTCTCTCACTCTCTCTCTCACTCACTCTCTCTCTCTCTCACTCACTCTCTCTCTCACTCTCTCACTCTCTCTCTCACTCTCTCTCCCTCTCTCTCTCTCACTCTCTCTCTCACTCTCTCTCTCTCACTCTCACTCTCTCACTCTCTCTCTCTCTCACTCACTCTCACTCTCTCACTCTCACTCTCACTCTCACTCTCACTCTCTCTCTCTCAATCTCTCTCTCTCAATGTCTCTCTCTCTCTCTTGCTCTCTCTCTCTCAATCTCTCACTCACTCACACTCACTCACTCTCACTCACTCTCACTCACCCACCCTCACTAACTGTCCCTCACTCACTCTCACACTCACTCTGTCTCACTCACTCTCAATCACTCTCCCTCACTCACTCTCACTCACTCACTCTCACTCACTCACTCTCACTCTCTCTTCAACTCACTCTCACTCACTCACACTCACACTTACTCACACTCGCTCACTCACACTCACACTCACTCACTCTCACACTCTCTCACACTCACTCACACTCTCACACTCACTCACACTCTCACACTCTCTCTCGCACTCTCTCAGTCTCTCACTCTCACTCTGTCACTCTCTCTCACTCACTCTCACTCTCACTCTCTCACTCACTCACTCACTCATTCACTCACACTCTCACTCACACTCACTCACACTCACTCACTCCCTCTCACTCAATCCCTCTCTCTCTCACTCACTCTCTCACTCTCACTCTCTCTCACTCTCTCACACTCTCACTCTCACACTCTCACTCTCACACTCTCACTCTCTCTCACTCTCACTCTCAATCACACTCTCTCTCTCACTCTCAATCACACTCTCTCTCTCACTCTCACTCACACTCGCACTCTCACTCTCACTCACACTCGCACTCTCACTCTCTCACTCCCTCACTCACTCTCTCACTCCCTCACTCACTCTCTCACTCTCACTGTCTCTCTCACTCTCTCTCACTCTCTCTCTCTCGCTCTCTCTCACTCTCTCTCTCTCACTCTCTCTCTCTCTCTCTCTCTCTCTCTCTCACTCTCTCTCACTCTCTCTCACTCTCTCTCACTCTCTCTCTCTCACTCCCTCTCACTCTCTCTCTATCTCTCTCACTCTCACTCTCTCACAGTCACTCTTAACACTCACTCACTCACACTCACTCTCACTCACACTCTCTCACTCGCTCTCACTCTCTCACTCTCACTCTCTCTAATGCTCTCTCACTCTCACTCTCAATCTCTCTCACTCTCTCACTCACTCTCACTCACTCTCTCTCTCACTCAGTCTCTCACTCTCAGTCTCTCACTCTCACTCACTCACACTCACTCACTCTCACACTCACACTCACTCACTCACTCTCACACTCTCACACTCTCTCTCTCACTCTCTCTCTCACTCTGTCACTCTCACTCACTCTCACTCTCTCACTCACTCACTCTCACTCACTCACTCACTCAAACTCTCACTCACACTAACTCCCTCTCACTCACTCTCTCTCTCACTCACTCTCTCTCTCACTCTTACTTTCTCACTCTCTCTCTCTCAATCTCTCATTCTCTCTCTCTCTCAATCTCTCACTCACTCTCTCACTCTCACTCTCTCACTCTCACTCACTCACTCTCACTCTCTCACTCACTCTCACACTCACTCACTCTCACACTCACTCTCTCACACTCACTCTCTCTCATTCTCACACTCACACTCTCACACTCTTACACTCACTCTCACTCTCAGTCTCTCACTCACTCTCAGTCTCTCTCACTCACTCTCACTCTCTCACTCACTCTCACTCTCTCACTAACTCTAATTCACTGTCACTCACTCTCAATCTCTCTCACTCTTACTCACTCTCTCTCTCTCATTCACTCTCTCTCTCACTCACTCTCTCTCTCTCACTCACTCTCTCTCACTCACTTACTCTCAGTCCACTCACTCTCTCACTCCCACTCACTCTCTCCCACTCACTCACTCACTCCCACTCACTCATTCACTCCCACTCACTCACTCCCACTCACTCGAACTCACTCCCTCCCTCTCTCACTCCCTCTCTCACTCCCTCTCTCTCTCTCTCACTCTCCCTCACTCTCACTCTCTCTCTCACATTCTCACACTCACACTCACACTCTCACACACTCTCACTCTCTCTCTCTCACTCTCTCTCTCACTCTCTCTCTCACACTCTCACTCTCACTCACACTCACTCTCACACTCTCTCACTCTCACACATTCTCTCACTCTCACTCTCACTCACTGATACTCACACTCACTCACTCACTCACACTCACTCACACAAACTAACACTCAAACTCACACTCACACACTCTCGCACTCACTCTCACACTCCCTCACACTCTCACACTCTCTCACTCTCTCTCTCTCTCACTCTCACTCTCTCTCAATCTATTACTCTCTCCATCTCTCACTCTCTCTCTCACTCTCTCTCTCTCTCACTCTCTCTCACTCACTCACTCTCACTCACTCTCACACTCACTCTCTCACACTCACTCTCTCACTCTCACACTCTCTCTCACTCACTCTCCCTCACTCTCCCTCACTCTCCCTAACTCTCACTCACCCTCACACTCTCTCACTCTCACTCACTCACACTCACAAACTCACACTCACACTCACATTCATTCTCACACTCACACTCACTCCCTCTCACTCACTCCCTCTCACTTTCTAACTCTCACTCTCTCTCAATCTCTCTCTCTCTCTCAATCTCTCACTCACTCTCTCACACTCTCACTCTCTAACTCACACTCTCTCACACTCTCTCACACTCACTCTCTCTCATTCTCACTCTCACTCTCTCTCACTCACTCTCACTCTCTCTCAAACTCTCTCACTCACTCTCAATGTCTCTCACTCTCACTCTCTCCTTCTCTCAATCACTCTATTTCGCTCACTCTCTCTCTCACTCACTCTCTCTCTCATTCACTGTCTCTCTCTCACTCACTCTCTCTCACTCCCACTCACTCACTCCCACTCACTCACTCCCACTCACTCACTCCCACTCCCTCCCAGTCACTCTCTCCCAGTTACTCACTCCCTCTCACTCACTCCCTCTCTCACTCCCTCTCTCTCACTCTCACACTCTCTCACTCCCTCTCTCTCACTCTCACTCTC
>NC_139475.1:38675000-38682500 GCF_057233095.1 Heloderma suspectum | reverse complement strand
CAGTCTCTCTCACACTATCTCACTCTCACTCTCTCTCTCACTCTCTCACCCTTTCTCACTCTCACTCTCACACTCACTCACTCACTCACTGACTCTCACTCTCACTCTCTCACTCACTCTCACTCACTCACTCTCACTCACTCACTCTCACTCACTCTCACTCACTCACTCACTCTCTCTCACTCCCTCCCTCTCACCCATTCACTCCCTCTCACTCACTCACTCTCTCACACTCTCTGACTCACTCACTCTCTCTCTCACTCTCACTCACTCTCTCACTCTCTCTCTCACACTCACTCACACTCACTCACTCACACTCACACTCGCTCACACTCACACTCACACTCACACTCACTCACTCTCACTCTCACTCACTCTCACTCTGACTCACTCTCTCACTCATTCTCACTCTCTCACTCACTCACTCTCACTCTCACTCTGTCTCTCACTCTCTCTCACTATCACTCTCACTCTCTCTCACTATCACTCTCACTCTTTCTCACTCACTCTCACTCTCTCACTCACTCTCACTCTCTCACTCTCTCACTCTCACTCTTACTCTCTCACTCTCACTCTTACTCACTCTCTCTCACTCTCTCACGCACTCTCACTCTCTCACTCACTCTCACTCACGCACTCAATCTCCCTCACTCACTCTCACTCATTCACTCACTCTCACTCACTCTCACTCACTCTTTCACTCTCTCTCCCACTCACTCTCTCACTCTCTCTCCCACTCACTCACTCACTCTCACACACTCTCTCCCACTCAAACACTCTCTCCCACCCACCCACTCACCCACTCTCACTCACCCACTCGCTCTCCCTCAATCTCTCACTATCTCTCACTCTCTCTTTCTCTCTCAGTCTCTCACTCACTCACTCACTCTCACTCACTCACTCACTCTCACTCACTCACTCTCTCTCACTCTCTCTCACTCTCACTCACTCTCACACTCACTCTCTCACACTCACTCTCTCTCACTCCATCTCAAACACACTCTCACTCACTCTCCCTCACTCACTCTCCCTCACTCACTCTCCCTCACTCTCACTCTCTCTCACACTCACTCTCACACTCTCTCACTCTCACACTCACTCTCACTCTCACTCTCACTCACTGATACTCACACTCACTCACTCACTCACACTCACTCACACAAACTAACACTCAAACTCACACTCACACTCTCTCGCACTCACTCTCACACTCCCTCACACTCTCACACTCTCTCACTCACTCTCTCTCTCATTCTGTCACTCTCACTCACTCTCACTCTCACTCACTCACTCTCTCTCACTCACTCACTCACACTCTCACTCACACTCTCACTCACAATCACTCACACTCACTCACTCCCTCTGACTCACTCTCTCTCACTCTCACTTACTCTCTCTCACTCTCTCTCTCAATCTCTCATTCTCTCTCTCTCTTAATCTTTCACTCTCTAACTCTCACTCTCTCACTCACTCTCACTCTCTCACTTACTCACTCTCACTCACTCACTCTCACACTCTCACACTCTTACACTCACTCTCACTCTCAGTCTCTCACTCACTCTCAGTCTCTCACTCACTCTCAGTCTCTCACTCACTCTCACTCTCTCACTCACTCTAACTCTCACTCACTCTCACTCTCTCTCACTCACTCTCTCTCACTCTCTCTCTCTCACTCACTCTTTCTCTCTCACTCACTCCCTCTCACTCTTTCTCTCAGTCACTCTCTCTCTCTCTCACTCTCAATCTCTCACTCTCTCAATCTCTCACAATCTCTCACTCTCTCTTTCTCTCTCAGTCTCTCACTCACTCACTCACTCTCACTCACTCACTCACTCTCACTCACTCAGTCTCTCTCACTCTCTCTCACTCTCACTCACTCTCACACTCACTCTCTCACACTAACTCTCTCTCACTCCATCTCAAACACTCTCACTCACTCTCCCTCACTCACTCTCCCTCACTCACTCTCCCTCACTCTCACTCTCACTCTCACTCTCACTCTCACACTCACTCTCACTCTCACTCACTGATACTCACACTCACTCACTCACTCACACTCACTCACACACACTCACACTCAAACTCACACTCACACTCTCTCACACTCACTCTCACACTCTCACACTCCCTCACACTCTCACACTCTCTCACTCACTCTCTCTCTCACTCTGTCACTCTCACTCACTCTCACTCTCTCACTCACTCACTCTCTCTCACTCACTCACACTCTCACTCACAATCACTCACACTCACTCCCACCCACTTACACACTCTTCCACTCACACACTCTCTCCCACCCACCCACTCACAGACTCTCACTCAGGCACTCTCTCACTCTCTCTCTCTCTCTCACTCTCTCACTCTCTCTCACTCTCTCTCTCACTCTCACTAACTCTCTATCTCATTCTCACTCCCTCCCTCTCACTCACTCCCTCTCACTCACTCACTTCCTCTCTCTTTCTCTCACTCTCTCTCTCTCTCTCACTCTCACTCTCTCTCTCAATCTATTACTCTCTCAATCTCTCACTCTCTCACTCTCTCACTCTCTCTCCCACTCTCTCTCACTCACTCACTCTCACTCACTCTCACACTCACTCTCTCACACTAACTCTCTCACTCAATCTCACACTCACTCTCTCTCACTCACTCTCCCTCACTCTCCCTCACTCTCCCTCACTCTCACTCTCCCTCACACTCTCTCACTCTCACTCACTCACACTCACAAACTCACACTCACACTCACATTCAATCTCACACTCTCACACTCACTCTAACACACTCACTCTCTCTCTCACACTCACTCTCTCTCTCTCACACTCTCACTCTCTCTCACTCTGTCACTCTCTCTCACTCACTCACACTCACACTCACACTCACTCCCTCTCACTCACTCCCTCTCACTTTCTCACTCTCTCTCTCTCTCAATCTCTCTCTCTCTCTCAATCTCTCACTCTCTCACTCACTCACACTCACTCACACTCACATTCACTCACACTCACTCTCACTCACTCTCACACTCACTCTCTCACACTCACTCTCTCTCATTCCCACACTCACACTCTCACACTCTTACACTCACTCTCACTCTCAGTCTCTCACTCAGTCTCAGTCTCTCTCACTCTCACTTTCTCACTCACTCTCTCACTCTCACTCTCTCACTCTCACTCTCTCTCACTCTCTCTCACTCACTAACTCACCCACTCCCTCTCACTCACTCACTCCCTCTCACGCACTCACTCCCTCTCACTCTTTCTCTCAGTCACTCTCTCTCTCTCACTCTCTCTCACTCTCTCTCACTCACTCTCACACTCACTCTCTCTCACTCACTCTCACACTCACTCTCACTCACTCTCACTCACTCTCACTCACTCACTCTCACTCTCACACTCACTCTCACTCTCACTCTCACACTCACTCTCACTCTCACTCTCACTCTCACTCACTCACACTCACTCACACTCACATTCACTCACACTCACTCACACTCACTCTCACACTCACACTCTCTCACACTCACTCTCACAATCTCACACTCTCTCACACTCTCACACTCTCTCACTCACTCTCTCTCACTCTGTCACTCTCACTCACTCTCATTATCTCACTCACTCTCTCACTCTCTCACACTCTCTCTCTCAATCTCTCATTCTCTCTCTCTCTCAATCTCTCACTCACTCTCTCACTCTCACTCTCTCACTCTCTCACTCACTGACTCTCACTCTCTCACTCACTCTCACACTCACTCACTCTCACACTCTCTCACACTCACTCTCTCTCATTCTCACACTCACACTCACACTCTCACACTCTTACACTCACTCTCTCAGTCTCACTCACTCTCACTCTCTCTCACTCACTCTCACTCTCACTCTCACTCTCACTCACTCACACTCACTCACTCTCACACTCACACTCACTCACTCACTCTCACACTCTCACACTCTCTCTCTCACTCTCTCTCTCACTCTGTCACTCTCACTCACTCTCACTCTCTCACTCACTCACTCTCACTCACTCACTCACTCAAACTCTCACTCACACTAACTCCCTCTCACTCACTCTCTCTCTCACTCACTCTCTCTCTCACTCTTACTTTCTCACTCTCTCTCTCTCAATCTCTCATTCTCTCTCTCTCTCAATCTCTCACTCACTCTCTCACTCTCACTCTCTCACTCTCACTCACTCACTCTCACTCTCTCACTCACTCTCACACTCACTCACTCTCACACTCACTCTCTCACACTCACTCTCTCTCATTCTCACACTCACACTCTCACACTCTTACACTCACTCTCACTCTCAGTCTCTCACTCACTCTCAGTCTCTCTCACTCACTCTCACTCTCTCACTCACTCTCACTCTCTCACTAACTCTAATTCACTGTCACTCACTCTCAATCTCTCTCACTCTTACTCACTCTCTCTCTCTCATTCACTCTCTCTCTCACTCACTCTCTCTCTCTCACTCACTCTCTCTCACTCACTTACTCTCAGTCCACTCACTCTCTCACTCCCACTCACTCTCTCCCACTCACTCACTCACTCCCACTCACTCATTCACTCCCACTCACTCACTCCCACTCACTCGAACTCACTCCCTCCCTCTCTCACTCCCTCTCTCACTCCCTCTCTCTCTCTCTCACTCTCCCTCACTCTCACTCTCTCTCTCACATTCTCACACTCACACTCACACTCTCACACACTCTCACTCTCTCTCTCTCACTCTCTCTCTCACTCTCTCTCTCACACTCTCTCTCACTCTCTCTCTCACACTCACTAACTCTCTATCTCACTCTCACTCACTCCCTCTCACTCACTCCCTCTCACTCACTCACTTCCTCTCTCTTTCTCTCACTCTCTCTCTCTCTCTCACTCTCACTCTCTCTCTCAATCTATTACTCTCTCAATCTCTCACTCTCTCACTCTCTCACTCTCTCTCCCACTCTCTCTCACTCACTCACTCTCACTCACTCTCACACTCACTCTCTCACACTCACTCTCTCACTCAATCTCACACTCACTCTCTCTCACTCACTCTCCCTCACTCTCCCTCACTCTCACTCTCCCTCACACTCTCTCACTCTCACTCACTCACACTCACAAACTCACACTCACACTCACATTCAATCTCACACTCTCACACTCACTCTAACACACTCACTCTCTCTCTCACACTCACTCTCTCTCTCTCACACTCTCACTCTCTCTCACTCTGTCACTCTCTCTCACTCACTCACTCACACTCACACTCACTCCCTCTCACTCACTCCCTCTCACTTTCTCACTCTCTCTCTCTCTCAATCTCTCTCTCTCTCTCAATCTCTCACTCTCTCACTCACTCTCTCACTCTCTCACTCTCTCACTCTCACTCACTCACACTCTCTCACACTCACTCTCTATCACTCACTCTCTCACACTCACTCTCATTCTCACACTCTCACACTCTCACTCTCTCTCACTCACTCTCACTCTCTCTCAATCTCTCTCACTCTCTCTCAATCTCTCTCACTCACTCTCAATCTCTCTCACTCTCACCCTCTCTCTCTCAATCACTCTCTCTTTCGCTCACTCTTTCTCACTCACTCGCTCCCTCTCTCATTCACTGTCTCTCTCTCACTCACTCTCTCTCACTCCCACTCACTCTCTCTCACTCCCACTAACTCTCTCACTCCCACTCACTCTCTCACTCCCACTCACTCACTCCCACTCACTCACTCCCAGTCACTCACTCCCAGTCACTCACTCCCAGTCACTCACTCCCTCTCAATCACTCCCTCTCTCTTACTCCCTCTCTCTCACTCTCACACTCTCACACCCTCTCTCTCACTCTCACTCTCACTCACTCACTCTCACTCTCTCTCACACTCTCTCTCACAGTCTCTCTCACTCTCACTCTCACTCTCTCACACTCACTCACACTCATTCACACTCACTCACACTCACTCACTCTCACTCTCCCTCTCTCTCACACTCTCTCACACTCTCTCTCTCTCTCACTCTCACTCTCTCCCACTCTCTCTCACTCACTCACTCTCTCACTCTCTCACTCACTGTCTCTCTCACTCACGTTTTCTCACTTTCTCTCACTCTCTCTCAGTCTCTCACTCACTCACACTCACTCACTCACACATACACACTCACACTCACACTCACACTCACTCACTCTCTCACTGTCATTCATTCTCACTCCCTCTCTCTCTCATTCCCTCTCCCTCTCACTCTCTCTCTCTCACTCCCTCTCTCTCTCACTCCCTCTCACTCTCTCTCTCACTCACTCACTCTCTCTCACTCTCACTCTCTCACTCTCACACTCACTCTCTCTCACCCTCACTCTCTCTCACTCTGTCTCACTCACTCTCACTCTCTCACTCACTCCCTCTCACTCTCTCACACTCACTCTCTCTCATTCTCACACTATCACACTCTCACTCACTATCACTCTCTCTCACTCTCTCTCACTCACTGACTCACGCAGTCCCTCACACTCACTCACTCCCTCTCACTCACTCACTCCCTCTCATTCTTTCTCTCAGTCACTCTCTCTCTCACTCTCACTCTCAATCTCTCACTCTCTCAATCTCTCACTCTCACTCTCTCTCTTTCTCTCTCACTCTCTCACTCACTCTCACTCACTCACTCACTCACTCTCACTCACTATCACTCACTCACTCTCTCTCACTCTCACTCTCTCTCACTCACTCTCACACTCACTCTCTCACACTCACTCTCTCTCCCTCTCAAACTCACACTCACTCACTCTCCCTCACTCACTCTCCCTCACTCACTCTCCCTCACTCTCACTCTCACTCTCTCTCACATGCACTCTCATACTCACTCTCACTCTCACACTCACTCTCACTCTCACTGACTCATTCACACTCACACTCACTCACTCACACTCACACTCACTCACACACACTCACACTCACACTCTCTCACACTCACTCTCACACTCTCACACTCTCACACTCTCTCACTCACTCTCTCTCACTCTATCACTCTCACTCACTCTCACTATCTCACTCACTCACTCACTCTCTCTCACTCACACACTCACACTCTCACTCACACTCTCACTCACAATCACTCACACTCACTCACTCCCTCTCACTCACTCTCTCTCTCGCTCTCACTTTCTCACTCTCTCTCACTCTCTCACTCTCTCTCTATCTCTTATTCTCTCTCTCTCAATCTCTCACTCACTCTCTCACTCTCTCACTCTCACTCTCTCACTCACTCTCATTCTCTCACTTACTCACTCTCACTCACTCACTCTCACACTCACTCTCTCACACTCACTCTCTCTCATTCCCACACTCACACTCTCACACTCTTACACTCACTCTCACTCTCAGTCTCTCACTCAGTCTCAGTCTCTCTCACTCTCACTTTCACACTCACTCTCTCACTCTCACTCTCTCACTCTCACTCTCTCTCTCACTCACTCCGACTCTCTCTCTCACTCTCACTCATTCTCACTCTCTCTCACTCTCTCTCACTC
>NC_139475.1:37792500-37795000 GCF_057233095.1 Heloderma suspectum | reverse complement strand
TCTATCTCACAGTCTCTCTCACACTATCTCACTCTCACTCTCTCTCTCACTCTCTCACCCTTTCTCACTCTCACTCTCACACTCACTCACTCACTCACTGACTCTCACTCTCACTCTCTCACTCACTCTCACTCACTCACTCTCACTCACTCACTCTCACTCACTCTCACTCACTCACTCACTCTCTCTCACTCCCTCCCTCTCACCCATTCACTCCCTCTCACTCACTCACTCTCTCACACTCTCTGACTCACTCACTCTCTCTCTCACTCTCACTCACTCTCTCACTCTCTCTCTCACACTCACTCACACTCACTCACTCACACTCACACTCGCTCACACTCACACTCACACTCACTCACTCTCACTCTCACTCACTCTCACTCTGACTCACTCTCTCACTCACTCTCACTCTCTCACTCACTCACTCTCACTCTCACTCACTCTCTCACTCTCACTCTCTCACTCTCACTCTCTCTCTCACTCTCTCTCACTATCACTCTCACTCTCTCTCACTATCACTCTCACTCTTTCTCACTCACTCTCACTCTCTCACTCACTCTCACTCTCTCACTCTCTCACTCTCTCACTCTCACTCTTACTCTCTCACTCTCACTCTTACTCACTCTCTCTCACTCTCTCACGCACTCTCACTCTCTCACTCACTCTCACTCACGCACTCAATCTCCCTCACTCACTCTCACTCATTCACTCACTCTCACTCACTCTCACTCACTCTTTCACTCTCTCTCCCACTCAATCTCTCACTCTCTCTCCCACTCACTCACTCACTCTCACTCACTCACTCTCTCTCACTCTCTCTCACTCTCACTCACTCTCACACTCACTCTCTCACACTCACTCTCTCTCACTCCATCTCAAACACACTCTCACTCACTCTCCCTCACTCACTCTCCCTCACTCACTCTCCCTCACTCTCACTCTCTCTCACACTCACTCTCACACTCTCTCACTCTCACACTCACTCTCACTCTCACTCTCACTCATGGATACTCACACTCACTCACTCACACTCACTCACACAAACTAACACTCAAACTCACACTCACACTCTCTCGCACTCACTCTCACACTCCCTCACACTCTCACACTCTCTCACTCACTCTCTCTCTCATTCTGTCACTCTCACTCACTCTCACTCTCACTCACTCACTCTCTCTCACTCACTCACTCACACTCTCACTCACACTCTCACTCACAATCACTCACACTCACTCACTCCCTCTGACTCACTCTCTCTCACTCTCACTTACTCTCTCTCACTCTCTCACTCTCTCTCTCAATCTCTCATTCTCTCTCTCTCTCAATCTTTCACTCTCTCACTCTCACTCTCTCACTCACTCTCACTCTCTCACTTACTCACTCTCACTCACTCACTCTCACACTCTCACACTCTTACACTCACTCTCACTCTCAGTCTCTCACTCACTCTCAGTCTCTCACTCACTCTCAGTCTCTCACTCACTCTCACTCTCTCACTCACTCTAACTCTCACTCACTCTCACTCTCTCTCACTCACTCTCTCTCACTCTCTCTCTCTCACTCACTCTCTCTCTCTCACTCACTCCCTCTCACTCTTTCTCTCAGTCACTCTCTCTCTCTCTCACTCTCAATCTCTCACTCTCTCAATCTCTCACAATCTCTCACTCTCTCTTTCTCTCTCAGTCTCTCACTCACTCACTCACTCTCACTCACTCACTCACTCTCACTCACTCAGTCTCTCTCACTCTCTCTCACTCTCACTCACTCTCACACTCACTCTCTCACACTAACTCTCTCTCACTCCATCTCAAACACTCTCACTCACTCTCCCTCACTCACTCTCCCTCACTCACTCTCCCTCACTCTCACTCTCACTCTCACTCTCACTCTCACACTCACTCTCACTCTCACTCTCACTCACTGATACTCACACTCACTCACTCACTCACACT
The DNA here is from genome assembly GCF_057233095.1 of Heloderma suspectum. NCBI lineage: Eukaryota > Metazoa > Chordata > Lepidosauria > Squamata > Helodermatidae > Heloderma > Heloderma suspectum. Next base: position 37,793,045 of record NC_139475.1, on the reverse strand, counting down.
CACTCACACACACTCACACTCAAACTCACACTCACACTCTCTCACACTCACTCTCACACTCTCACACTCCCTCACACTCTCACACTCTCTCACTCACTCTCTCTCTCACTCTGTCACTCTCACTCACTCTCACTCTCTCACTCACTCACTCTCTCTCACTCACTCACACTCTCACTCACACTCACTCCCTCTCACTCACTCCCTCTCACTTTCTCACTCTCTCTCTCTCTCAATCTCTCTCTCTCTCTCAATCTCTCACTCTCTCACTCACTCTCTCACTCTCTCACTCTCTCACTCTCACTCACTCACACTCTCTCACACTCACTATCACTCACTCTCTCACACACACTCTCATTCTCACACTCTCACACCCTCACTCTCTCTCACTCACTCTCACTCTCTCTCAATCTCTTTCACTCACTCTCAATCTCTCTCACTCTCACCCTCTCTCTCTCAATCACTCTCTCTTTCGCTCACTCTCTCTCACTCACTCGCTCCCTCTCTCATTCACTGTCTCTCTCTCACTCACTCTCTCTCACTCCCAC
>NC_139475.1:37767500-37772500 GCF_057233095.1 Heloderma suspectum | reverse complement strand
CACTCACTCTCTCACACTAACTCTCTCTCACTCCATCTCAAACACTCTCACTCACTCTCCCTCACTCACTCTCCCTCACTCACTCTCCCTCACTCTCACTCTCACTCTCACTCTCACTCTCACACTCACTCTCACTCTCACTCTCACTCACTGATACTCACACTCACTCACTCACTCACACTCACTCACACACACTCACACTCAAACTCACACTCACACTCTCTCACACTCACTCTCACACTCTCACACTCCCTCACACTCTCACACTCTCTCACTCACTCTCTCTCTCACTCTGTCACTCTCACTCACTCTCACTCTCTCACTCACTCACTCTCTCTCACTCACTCACACTCTCACTCACAATCACTCACACTCACTCCCACCCACTTACACACTCTTCCACTCACACACTCTCTCCCACCCACCCACTCACAGACTCTCACTCAGGCACTCTCTCACTCTCTCTCTCTCTCTCTCTCACTCTCTCACTCTCTCTCACTCTCTCTCTCACTCTCACTAACTCTCTATCTCATTCTCACTCCCTCCCTCTCACTCACTCACTTCCTCTCTCTTTCTCTCACTCTCTCTCTCTCTCTCTCACTCTCACTCTCTCTCTCAATCTATTACTCTCTCAATCTCTCACTCTCTCACTCTCTCTCCCACTCTCTCTCACTCACTCACTCTCACTCACTCTCACACTCACTCTCTCACACTAACTCTCTCACTCAATCTCACACTCACTCTCTCTCACTCACTCTCCCTCACTCTCCCTCACTCTCCCTCACTCTCACTCTCCCTCACACTCTCTCACTCTCACTCACTCACACTCACAAACTCACACTCACACTCACATTCAATCTCACACTCTCACACTCACTCTAACACACTCACTCTCTCTCTCACACTCACTCTCTCTCTCTCACACTCTCACTCTCTCTCACTCTGTCACTCTCTCTCACTCACTCACACTCACACTCACACTCACTCCCTCTCACTCACTCCCTCTCACTTTCTCACTCTCTCTCTCTCTCAATCTCTCTCTCTCTCTCAATCTCTCACTCTCTCACTCACTCTCTCACTCTCTCACTCTCTCACTCTCACTCACTCACACTCTCTCACACTCACTATCACTCACTCTCTCACACACACTCTCATTCTCACACTCTCACACCCTCACTCTCTCTCACTCACTCTCACTCTCTCTCAATCTCTTTCACTCACTCTCAATCTCTCTCACTCTCACCCTCTCTCTCTCAATCACTCTCTCTTTCGCTCACTCTCTCTCACTCACTCGCTCCCTCTCTCATTCACTGTCTCTCTCTCACTCACTCTCTCTCACTCCCACTCACTCTCTCTCACTCCCACTCACTCTCTCACTCCCACTCACTCACTCACTCCCACTCACTCACTCACTCCCACTCACTCCCACTCACTCACTCCCAGTCACTCACTCCCAGTCACTCACTCCCTCTCAATCACTCCCTCTCTCTTACTCCCTCTCTCTCACTCTCACACTCTCACACCCTCTCTCTCACTCTCACTCTCACTCTCACTCACTCACTCTCACTCTCTCTCACACTCTCTCTCACAGTCTCTCTCACTCTCACTCTCAATCTCTCTCACTCTCTCACTCACTCTCACTCACTCTCTCTCTCAGTCTCTCACTCTCAGTCTCTCACTCTCACTCACTCACTCTCACTCACTCCCTCTCACTCTCTCACTAACGCTCTCACTCTCACTCTCTCTCACTCTCTCTCACTCTCTCTCACTCTCACTCTCACTCACTCTCTCACTCACTCACTCTCACTCTCTCACTCACTCACTCTCAATCACACTCACTCACTCACTCTCAATCACACTCTCACTCTCACTCACTCACTCCCTTACTCTCACTAACTCCCTCACTCTCACACTCACTCTCTCTCACTCTCTCTCTCTCACTCTCACAATCTCACTCTCTCTCCCTCACTCTCTCTCACTCTCTCACTCTCACTCACTCTCTCTCACTCTCCCTCTCTCTCACTCACTCCCTCGCTCTCTCATTCCCTCTCTCTCACTCCCTCTCTCACTCTCTCCCTCTCTCTCTCACTCCTTCACTCCCTCTCTCTCTCACTCTCTCTCACTCTCTCTCTCTCACTCACTCTCTCACTCTCTCTCTCTCTCTCTCACTCTCTCTCACTGACTCTCTCTCACTCTCACTCACTCTCTCACTCTCTCTCTCTTTCTCACTCTCACTCTCTCAATCACTCACTCTCACTCACTCACTCTCACTCACTCTCATTCACTCTCACTCACTCTCTCACTCACTCTCCCACTCACTCACTCTCACTCATTCACACTCACTCACACTCACTCCCACCCACTTACACACTCTTCCACTCACACACTCTCTCCCACCCACCCACTCACAGACTCTCACTCAGGCACTCTCTCACTCTCTCTCTCTCTCTCTCTCTCACTCTCTCACTCTCTCTCACTCTCTCTCTCACACTCACTAACTCTCTATCTCACTCTCACTCACTCCCTCTCACTCACTCCCTCTCACTCACTCACTTCCTCTCTCTTTCTCTCACTCTCTCTCTCTCTCTCTCACTCTCACTCTCTCTCTCAATCTATTACTCTCTCAATCTCTCACTCTCTCACTCTCTCACTCTCTCTCCCACTCTCTCTCACTCACTCACTCTCACTCCCTCTCACACTCACTCTCTCACACTCACTCTCTCACTCAATCTCACACTCACTCTCTCTCACTCACTCTCCCTCACTCTCCCTCACTCTCCCTCACTCTCACTCTCCCTCACACTCTCTCACTCTCACTCACTCACACTCACAAACTCACACTCACACTCACATTCAATCTCACACTCTCACACTCACTCTAACACACTCACTCTCTCTCTCACACTCACTCTCTCTCTCTCACACTCTCACTCTCTCTCACTCTGTCACTCTCTCTCACTCACTCACTCACACACACACTCACACTCACTCCCTCTCACTCACTCCCTCTCACTTTCTCACTCTCTCTCTCTCTCAATCTCTCTCTCTCTCTCAATCTCTCACTCTCTCACTCACTCTCTCACTCTCTCACTCTCTCACTCTCACTCACTCACACTCTCTCTCTCTCTCTCTCTCTCACTCTCTCACTCTCTCTCACTCTCTCACTCTCTCTCACTCTCTCTCTCACACTCACTAACTCTCTATCTCACTCTCACTCACTCCCACTCACTCCCTCTCACTCACTCACTTCCTCTCTCTTTCTCTCACTCTCTCTCTCTCTCTCTCACTCTCACTCTCTCTCTCAATCTATTACTCTCTCAATCTCTCACTCTCTCACTCTCTCACTCTCTCTCCCACTCTCTCTCACTCACTCACTCTCACTCCCTCTCACACTCACTCTCTCACACTCACTCTCTCACTCAATCTCACACTCACTCTCTCTCACTCACTCTCCCTCACTCTCCCTCACTCTCCCTCACTCTCACTCTCCCTCACACTCTCTCACTCTCACTCACTCACACTCACAAACTCACACTCACACTCACATTCAATCTCACACTCTCACACTCACTCTAACACACTCACTCTCTCTCTCACACTCACTCTCTCTCTCTCACACTCTCACTCTCTCTCACTCTGTCACTCTCTCTCACTCACTCACTCACACTCACACTCACACTCACTCCCTCTCACTCACTCCCTCTCACTTTCTCACTCTCTCTCTCTCTCAATCTCTCTCTCTCTCTCAATCTCTCACTCTCTCACTCACTCTCTCACTCTCTCACTCTCTCACTCTCACTCACTCACACTCTCTCACACTCACTTTCTATCACTCACTCTCTCACACTCACTCTCATTCTCACACTCTCACACTCTCACTCTCTCTCACTCACTCTCACTCTCTCTCAATCTCTCTCACTCTCTCTCAATCTCTCTCACTCACTCTCAATCTCTCTCACTCTCACCCTCTCTCTCTCAATCACTCTCTCTTTCGCTCACTCTCTCTCACTCACTCGCTCCCTCTCTCATTCACTGTCTCTCTCTCACTCACTCTCTCTCACTCCCACTCACTCTCTCTCACTCCCACTAACTCTCTCACTCCCACTCACTCTCTCACTCCCACTCACTCACTCCCACTCACTCACTCCCAGTCACTCACTCCCAGTCACTCACTCCCAGTCACTCACTCCCTCTCAATCACTCCCTCTCTCTTACTCCCTCTCTCTCACTCTCACACTCTCACACCCTCTCTCTCACTCTCACTCTCACTCACTCACTCTCACTCTCTCTCACACTCTCTCTCACAGTCTCTCTCACTCTCACTCTCACTCTCTCACACTCACTCACACTCATTCACACTCACTCACACTCACTCACTCTCACTCTCCCTCTCTCTCACACTCTCTCACACTCTCTCTCTCTCTCACTCTCACTCTCTCCCACTCTCTCTCACTCACTCACTCTCTCACTCTCTCACTCACTGTCTCTCTCACTCACGTTTTCTCACTTTCTCTCACTCTCTCTCAGTCTCTCACTCACTCACACTCACTCACTCACACATACACACTCACACTCACACTCACACTCACTCACTCTCTCACTGTCATTCATTCTCACTCCCTCTCTCTCTCATTCCCTCTCCCTCTCACTCTCTCTCTCTCACTCCCTCTCTCTCTCACTCCCTCTCACTCTCTCTCTCACTCACTCACTCTCTCTCACTCTCACTCTCTCACTCTCACACTCACTCTCTCTCACCCTCACTCTCTCTCACTCTGTCTCACTCACTCTCACTCTCTCACTCACTCCCTCTCACTCTCTCACACTCACTCTCTCTCATTCTCACACTATCACACTCTCACTCACTCTCACTCTCTCTCACTCTCTCTCACTCACTGACTCACGCAGTCCCTCACACTCACTCACTCCCTCTCACTCACTCACTCCCTCTCATTCTTTCTCTCAGTCACTCTCTCTCTCACTCTCACTCTCAATCTCTCACT
>NC_139475.1:37740000-37745000 GCF_057233095.1 Heloderma suspectum | reverse complement strand
TCTCTCTTTCTCTCTCAGTCTCTCACTCACTCACTCACTCTCACTCACTCACTCACTCTCACTCACTCAGTCTCTCTCACTCTCTCTCACTCTCACTCACTCTCACACTCACTCTCTCACACTAACTCTCTCTCACTCCATCTCAAACACTCTCACTCACTCTCCCTCACTCACTCTCCCTCACTCACTCTCCCTCACTCTCACTCTCACTCTCACTCTCACTCTCACACTCACTCTCACTCTCACTCACTGATACTCACACTCACTCACTCACTCACACTCACTCACACACACTCACACTCAAACTCACACTCACACTCTCTCACACTCACTCTCACACTCTCACACTCCCTCACACTCTCACACTCTCTCACTCACTCTCTCTCTCACTCTGTCACTCTCACTCACTCTCACTCTCTCACTCACTCACTCTCTCTCACTCACTCACACTCTCACTCACAATCACTCACACTCACTCCCACCCACTTACACACTCTTCCACTCACACACTCTCTCCCACCCACCCACTCACAGACTCTCACTCAGGCACTCTCTCACTCTCTCTCTCTCTCTCACTCTCTCACTCTCTCTCACTCTCTCTCTCACTCTCACTAACTCTCTATCTCATTCTCACTCCCTCCCTCTCACTCACTCCCTCTCACTCACTCACTTCCTCTCTCTTTCTCTCACTCTCTCTCTCTCTCTCACTCTCACTCTCTCTCTCAATCTATTACTCTCTCAATCTCTCACTCTCTCACTCTCTCACTCTCTCTCCCACTCTCTCTCACTCACTCACTCTCACTCACTCTCACACTCACTCTCTCACACTAACTCTCTCACTCAATCTCACACTCACTCTCTCTCACTCACTCTCCCTCACTCTCCCTCACTCTCCCTCACTCTCACTCTCCCTCACACTCTCTCACTCTCACTCACTCACACTCACAAACTCACACTCACACTCACATTCAATCTCACACTCTCACACTCACTCTAACACACTCACTCTCTCTCTCACACTCACTCTCTCTCTCTCACACTCTCACTCTCTCTCACTCTGTCACTCTCTCTCACTCACTCACACTCACACTCACACTCACTCCCTCTCACTCACTCCCTCTCACTTTCTCACTCTCTCTCTCTCTCAATCTCTCTCTCTCTCTCAATCTCTCACTCTCTCACTCACTCACACTCACTCACACTCACATTCACTCACACTCACTCTCACTCACTCTCACACTCACTCTCTCACACTCACTCTCTCTCATTCCCACACTCACACTCTCACATTCTTACACTCACTCTCACTCTCAGTCTCTCACTCAGTCTCAGTCTCTCTCACTCTCACTTTCTCACTCACTCTCTCACTCTCACTCTCTCACTCTCACTCTCTCTCTCACTCACTCCGACTCTCTCTCTCACTCTCACTCATTCTCACTCTCTCTCACTCTCTCTCACTCACTAACTCACCCACTCCCTCTCACTCACTCACTCCCTCTCACGCACTCACTCCCTCTCACTCTTTCTCTCAGTCACTCTCTCTCTCTCACTCTCTCTCACTCTCTCTCACTCACTCTCACACTCACTCTCTCTCACTCACTCTCACACTCACTCTCACTCACTCTCACTCACTCACTCTCACTCTCACACTCACTCTCACTCTCACTCTCACACTCACTCTCACTCTCACTCTCACTCTCACTCACTCACACTCACTCACACTCACATTCACTCACACTCACTCACACTCACTCTCACACTCACACTCTCTCACACTCACTCTCACAATCTCACACTCTCTCACACTCTCACACTCTCTCACTCACTCTCTCTCACTCTGTCACTCTCACTCACTCTCATTATCTCACTCACTCTCTCACTCTCTCACACTCTCTCTCTCAATCTCTCATTCTCTCTCTCTCTCAATCTCTCACTCACTCTCTCACTCTCACTCTCTCACTCTCTCACTCACTGACTCTCACTCTCTCACTCACTCTCACACTCACTCACTCTCACACTCTCTCACACTCACTCTCTCTCATTCTCACACTCACACTCACACTCTCACACTCTTACACTCACTCTCTCAGTCTCACTCACTCTCACTCTCTCTCACTCACTCTCACTCTCACTCTCACTCTCACTCACTCACACTCACTCACTCTCACACTCACACTCACTCACTCACTCTCACACTCTCACACTCTCTCTCTCACTCTCTCTCTCACTCTGTCACTCTCACTCACTCTCACTCTCTCACTCACTCACTCTCACTCACTCACTCACTCAAACTCTCACTCACACTAACTCCCTCTCACTCACTCTCTCTCTCACTCACTCTCTCTCTCACTCTTACTTTCTCACTCTCTCTCTCTCAAACTCTCATTCTCTCTCTCTCTCAATCTCTCACTCACTCTCTCACTCTCACTCTCTCACTCTCACTCACTCACTCTCACTCTCTCACTCACTCTCACACTCACTCACTCTCACACTCACTCTCTCACACTCACTCTCTCTCATTCTCACACTCACACTCTCACACTCTTACACTCACTCTCACTCTCAGTCTCTCACTCACTCTCAGTCTCTCTCACTCACTCTCACTCTCTCACTCACTCTCACTCTCTCACTAACTCTAATTCACTGTCACTCACTCTCAATCTCTCTCACTCTTACTCACTCTCTCTCTCTCATTCACTCTCTCTCTCACTCACTCTCTCTCTCTCACTCACTCTCTCTCACTCACTTACTCTCAGTCCACTCACTCTCTCACTCCCACTCACTCTCTCCCACTCACTCACTCACTCCCACTCACTCATTCACTCCCACTCACTCACTCACTCCCACTCACTCGAACTCACTCACTCCCTCTCTCACTCCCTCTCTCACTCCCTCTCTCTCTCTCTCACTCTCCCTCACTCTCACTCTCTCTCTCACATTCTCACACTCACACTCACACTCTCATGCACTCTCACTCTCTCTCTCTCACTCTCTCTCTCACTCTCTCTCTCACACTCTCTCTCACTCTCTCTCTCACACTCACTAACTCTCTATCTCACTCTCACTCACTCCCTCTCACTCACTCCCTCTCACTCACTCACTTCCTCTCTCTTTCTCTCACTCTCTCTCTCTCTCTCTCTCACTCTCACTCTCTCTCTCAATCTATTACTCTCTCAATCTCTCACTCTCTCACTCTCTCACTCTCTCTCCCACTCTCTCTCACTCACTCACTCTCACTCACTCTCACACTCACTCTCTCACACTCACTCTCTCACTCAATCTCACACTCACTCTCTCTCACTCACTCTCCCTCACTCTCCCTCACTCTCACTCTCCCTCACACTCTCTCACTCTCACTCACTCACACTCACAAACTCACACTCACACTCACATTCAATCTCACACTCTCACACTCACTCTAACACACTCACTCTCTCTCTCACACTCACTCTCTCTCTCTCACACTCTCACTCTCTCTCACTCTGTCACTCTCTCTCACTCACTCACTCACACTCACACTCACTCCCTCTCACTCACTCCCTCTCACTTTCTCACTCTCTCTCTCTCTCAATCTCTCTCTCTCTCTCAATCTCTCACTCTCTCACTCACTCTCTCACTCTCTCACTCTCTCACTCTCACTCACTCACACTCTCTCACACTCACTCTCTATCACTCACTCTCTCACACTCACTCTCATTCTCACACTCTCACACTCTCACTCTCTCTCACTCACTCTCACTCTCTCTCAATCTCTCTCACTCTCTCTCAATCTCTCTCACTCACTCTCAATCTCTCTCACTCTCACCCTCTCTCTCTCAATCACTCTCTCTTTCGCTCACTCTCTCTCACTCACTCGCTCCCTCTCTCATTCACTGTCTCTCTCTCACTCACTCTCTCTCACTCCCACTCACTCTCTCTCACTCCCACTAACTCTCTCACTCCCACTCACTCTCTCACTCCCACTCACTCACTCCCACTCACTCACTCCCAGTCACTCACTCCCAGTCACTCACTCCCAGTCACTCACTCCCTCTCAATCACTCCCTCTCTCTTACTCCCTCTCTCTCACTCTCACACTCTCACACCCTCTCTCTCACTGTCACTCTCACTCACTCACTCTCACTCTCTCTCACACTCTCTCTCACAGTCTCTCTCACTCTCACTCTCACTCTCTCACACTCACTCACACTCATTCACACTCACTCACACTCACTCACTCTCACTCTCCCTCTCTCTCACACTCTCTCACACTCTCTCTCTCTCTCACTCTCACTCTCTCCCACTCTCTCTCACTCACTCACTCTCTCACTCTCTCACTCACTGTCTCTCTCACTCACGTTTTCTCACTTTCTCTCACTCTCTCTCAGTCTCTCACTCACTCACACTCAATCACTCACACATACACACTCACACTCACACTCACACTCACTCACTCTCTCACTGTCATTCATTCTCACTCCCTCTCTCTCTCATTCCCTCTCCCTCTCACTCTCTCTCTCTCACTCCCTCTCTCTCTCACTCCCTCTCACTCTCTCTCTCACTCACTCACTCTCTCTCACTCTCACTCTCTCACTCTCACACTCACTCTCTCTCACCCTCACTCTCTCTCACTCTGTCTCACTCACTCTCACTCTCTCACTCACTCCCTCTCACTCTCTCACACTCACTCTCTCTCATTCTCACACTATCACACTCTCACTCACTATCACTCTCTCTCACTCTCTCTCACTCACTGACTCACGCAGTCCCTCACACTCACTCACTCCCTCTCACTCACTCACTCCCTCTCATTCTTTCTCTCAGTCACTCTCTCTCTCACTCTCACTCTCAATCTCTCACTCTCTCAATCTCTCACTCTCACTCTCTCTCTTTCTCTCTCACTCTCTCACTCACTCTCACTCACTCACTCACTCACTCTCACTCACTATCACTCACTCACTCTCTCTCACTCTCACTCTCTCTCACTCACTCTCACACTCACTCTCTCACACTCACTCTCT
>NC_139475.1:37730000-37735000 GCF_057233095.1 Heloderma suspectum | reverse complement strand
CTAACTCACTCCCACTCACTATCTCTCTCTCACTCCCTCTCTCACTCTCTCTCTCTCACTCTCTCTCTTTCACTCACTCACTCTCACTCTCACTCACACTCTCTCTCACTCACTCGCTCTCACTCTCACTCACACTCTCACTCACAATCACTCACACTCACTCACACTCACTCACTTCCTCACTCACTTCCTCACTCACTCTCACTTTCTCACTCTCTCTCACTCTCTCACTAACTCTAACTCACTGTCACTCACTCTCAATCTCTCTCACTCTTACTCACTCTCTCTCTCTCATTCACTCTCTCTCTCTCACTCACTCTCTCTCTCTCACTCACTCTCTCTCACTCACTTACTCTCAGTCCACTCACTCTCTCACTCCCACTCACTCTCTCCCACTCACTCACTCACTCCCACTCACTCATTCACTCCCACTCACTCACTCACTCCCACTCACTCCAACTCACTCACTCCCTCTCTCACTCCCTCTCTCACTCCCTCTCTCTCTCTCTCACTCTCTCTCACTCTCACTCTCTCACATTCTTACACTCACACTCCCACTCTCATACACTCTCACTCTCTCTCTCTCACTCTCTCTCTCACTCTCTCTCTCTCATTCTCTCTCTCCCTCTCACTCTCTCACACACTCTCTCTCTGTCTCACTCACTCTCTCACTCACTCCCTCTCTCACTCACTCTCTCACTCTCTCACTCACACTCACTAACTCACACTCACTCACACCCTCTCCCACTCACTCACTCACTCCCTCTCTCACTCCCTCTCACTCCCTCTCTCACTCACTCTCTCTCACTCACTCTCTCACTCTCTCTCTCACTCCCTCACTCTCACTCTCTCACTCTCTCACTCCCTCTCACTCCCTTTCACTCCCTCTCATACTCTCTCACACTCTCACTCTCACACACTCTCTCTCACTTACTCTCTCACTCACTCCCTCACTCTCATTCTCTCTCACTCTAACTTTCTATCTCACATTCTCTCTCACACTATCTCACTCACTCTCTCTCTCACTCTCTCACCCTTTCTCACTCTCACTCTCACACTCACTCACTCACTCACTGACTCTCACTCTCACTCTCTCACTCACTCTCACTCACTCACTCTCACTCACTCTCACTCACTCACTCTCTCTCACTCCCTCCCTCTCACCCATTCACTCCCTCTCACTCACTCTATCACACTCTCTCACTCACTCACTCTCTCTCTCACTCTCACTCACTCTCTCACTCTCTCTCTCACACTCACTCACACTCACTCACTCACACTCACACTCGCTCACACTCACACTCACACTCACTCACTCTCACTCTCACTCACTCTCACTCTGACTCACTCTCTCACTCACTCTCACTCTCTCACTCACTCTCTCTCACTCTCTCTCTCACTCTCTCTCTCACTCCCTCACTCTCACTCTCTCACTCTCTCACTCCCTCTCACTCCCTTTCACTCCCTCTCATACTCTCTCACACTCTCACTCTCACACACTCTCTCTCACTTACTCTCTCACTCACTCCCTCACTCTCATTCTCTCTCACTCTAACTTTCTATCTCACATTCTCTCTCACACTATCTCACTCACTCTCTCTCTCACTCTCTCACCCTTTCTCACTCTCACTCTCACACTCACTCACTCACTCACTGACTCTCACTCTCACTCTCTCACTCACTCTCACTCACTCACTCTCACTCACTCTCACTCACTCACTCTCTCTCACTCCCTCCCTCTCACCCATTCACTCCCTCTCACTCACTCTATCACACTCTCTCACTCACTCACTCTCTCTCACTCCCTCCCTCTCACCCATTCACTCCCTCTCACTCACTCTATCACACTCTCTCACTCACTCACTCTCTCTCTCACTCTCACTCACTCTCTCACTCTCTCTCTCACACTCACTCACACTCACTCACTCACACTCACACTCGCTCACACTCACACTCACACTCACTCACTCTCACTCTCACTCACTCTCACTCTGACTCACTCTCTCTCTCTCACTCACTCTCTCTCTCTCACTCACTCTCTCTCACTCACTTACTCTCAGTCCACTCACTCTCTCACTCCCACTCACTCTCTCCCACTCACTCACTCACTCCCACTCACTCATTCACTCCCACTCACTCACTCACTCCCACTCACTCCAACTCACTCACTCCCTCTCTCACTCCCTCTCTTACTCCCTCTCTCTCTCTCACTCTCTCTCACTCTCACTCTCTCTCTCACATTCTCACACTCACACTCCCACTCTCATACACTCTCACTCTCTCTCTCTCACTCTCTCTCTCACTCTCTCTCTCTCACTCTCTCTCTCCCTCTCACTCCCTCTCACTCCCTTTCACTCCCTCTCATACTCTCTCACACTCTCACTCTCACACACTCTCTCTCACTTACTCTCTCACTCACTCCCTCACTCTCATTCTCTCTCTCTCACTTTCTATCTCACATTCTCTCTCACACTATCTCACTCACTCTCTCTCTCACTCTCTCACCCTTTCTCACTCTCACTCTCACACTCACTCACTCACTCACTGACTCTCACTCTCACTCTCACTCACTCTCACTCACTCACTCTCACTCACTCTCACTCACTCACTCTCTCTCACTCCCTCCCTCTCACCCATTCACTCCCTCTCACTCACTCACTCTCTCACACTCTCTCACTCACTCACTCTCTCTCTCACTCTCACTCACTCTCTCACTCTCTCTCTCACACTCACTCACACTCACTCACTCACACTCACTCGCTCACACTCACACTCACACTCACTCACTCTCACTCTCACTCACTCTCACTCTGACTCACTCTCTCACTCACTCTCACTCTCTCACTCACTCTCTCTCACTCTCTCACTCACTCACTCTCACTCTCACTCACTATCACTCTCACTCTTTCTCACTCACTCTCACTCTCTCACTCACTCTCACTCTCTCACTCTCACTCTTACTCTCTCACTCTCACTCTTACTCACTCTCTCTCTCTCACGCACTCTCACTCTCTCACTCACTCTCACTCACGCACTCAATCTCCCTCACTCACTCTCACTCTTTCACTCACTCTCACTCTCACTCACTCTCTCACTCTCTCTCCCACTCACTCTCTCACTCTCTCTCCCACTCACTCACTCACTCTCACACACTCTCTCCCACTCAAACACTCTCTCCCACCCACCCACTCACCCACTCTCACTCACCCACTCGCTCTATCTCACTCTCTCACTCTCTCTCTCACTCTCTCTCTCACTCTCTCACACACTCACTCTGACTCTCTCTCTCACTCTCACTCACTCTCACTCACTGACTCACTCACTCCCTCTCACTCACTCCCTCTCACTCTCTCACTCACTCACTCTCACTCTCACTCACTATCACTCTCACTCTTTCTCACTCACTCTCACTCTCTCACTCACTCTCACTCTCTCACTCTCACTCTTACTCTCTCACTCTCACTCTTACTCTCTCTCTCTCACGCACTCTCACTCTCTCACTCACTCTCACTCACGCACTCAATCTCCCTCACTCACTCTCACTCTTTCACTCACTCTCACTCACTCTCACTCACTCTCTCACTCTCTCTCCCACTCACTCTCTCACTCTCTCTCCCACTCACTCACTCACTCTCACACACTCTCTCCCACTCAAACACTCTCTCCCACCCACCCACTCACCCACTCTCACTCACCCACTCGCTCTCTCTCACTCTCTCACTCTCTCTCTCACTCTCTCTCTCACTCTCTCACACACTCACTCTGACTCTCTCTCTCACTCTCACTCACTCTCACTCACTGACTCACTCACTCCCTCTCACTCACTCCCTCTCACTCTTTCTCTCAGTCACTCTCTCTCTCTCTCACTCTCAATCTCTCACTCTCTCAATCTCTCACTATCTCTCACTCTCTCTTTCTCTCTCAGTCTCTCACTCACTCACTCACTCTCACTCACTCACTCACTCTCACTCACTCACTCTCTCTCACTCTCTCTCACTCTCACTCACTCTCACACTCACTCTCTCACACTAACTCTCTCTCACTCCATCTCAAACACTCTCACTCACTCTCCCTCACTCACTCTCCCTCACTCACTCTCCCTCACTCTCACTCTCCCTCACTCTCACTCTCCCTCACTCTCACTCTCACACTCACTCTCACTCTCTCTCTCACTCACTGATACTCACACTCACTCACACTCACTCACACACACTCACACTCAAACTCACACTCACACTCTCTCACATTCACTCTCACACTCTCACACTCCCTCACACTCTCACACTCTCACTCATTCTCTCTCTCACTCTGTCACTCTCACTCACTCTCACTCTCTCACTCACTCACTCTCTCTCACTCACTCACACTCTCACTCACAATCACTCACACTCACTCACTCCCTCTGACTCACTCTCTCTCACTCTCACTTACTCTCTCTCACTCTCTCACTCTCTCTCTCAATCTCTCATTCTCTCTCTCTCTCAATCTCTTTCACTCTCTCACTCTCACTCTCTCACTCACACTCTCTCACTTACTCACTCTCACTCACTCACTCTCACACTCACTCTCTCACTCTCTCTCATTCTCACACTCACACTCTCACACTCTTACACTCACTCTCCCTCTCAGTCTCTCACTCTCAGTCTCTCACTCACTCTCACTCTCTCACTCACTCTAACTCACTCTCACTCACTCTCACTCTCTCTCACTCACTCTCTCTCTCACTCACTCTCTCTCTCTCTCACTCTCTCTCTCTCACTCACTCTCTCTCTCTCACTCACTCTCGCGCTCTCACTCAATCTCACTCCACTCACTCGCACTCCCACTAACTCACTCCCACTCACTATCTCTCTCTCACTCTCTCTCTCTCACTCTCTCTCTCTCACTCTCTCTCTTTCACTCACTCACTCTCACTCTCACTCACACTCTCTCTCTCACTCACTCACTCTCACTCTCTCTCACTCTCTCACTCTCTCTCTCTCAATCTCTCATTCTCTCTC
>NC_139475.1:37710000-37715000 GCF_057233095.1 Heloderma suspectum | reverse complement strand
ACTCACTCTCACTCTGACTCACTCTCTCACTCATTCTCACTCTCTCACTCACTCACTCTCACTCTCACTCTGTCTCTCACTCTCTCTCACTATCACTCTCACTCTCTCTCACTATCACTCTCACTCTTTCTCACTCACTCTCACTCTCTCACTCACTCTCACTCTCTCACTCTCTCACTCTCACTCTTACTCTCTCACTCTCACTCTTACTCACTCTCTCTCACTCTCTCACGCACTCTCACTCTCTCACTCACTCTCACTCACGCACTCAATCTCCCTCACTCACTCTCACTCATTCACTCACTCTCACTCACTCTCACTCACTCTTTCACTCTCTCTCCCACTCACTCTCTCACTCTCTCTCCCACTCACTCACTCACTCTCACACACTCTCTCCCACTCAAACACTCTCTCCCACCCACCCACTCACCCACTCTCACTCACCCACTCGCTCTCCCTCAATCTCTCACTATCTCTCACTCTCTCTTTCTCTCTCAGTCTCTCACTCACTCACTCACTCTCACTCACTCACTCACTCTCACTCACTCACTCTCTCTCACTCTCTCTCACTCTCACTCACTCTCACACTCACTCTCTCACACTCACTCTCTCTCACTCCATCTCAAACACACTCTCACTCACTCTCCCTCACTCACTCTCCCTCACTCACTCTCCCTCACTCTCACTCTCTCTCACACTCACTCTCACACTCTCTCACTCTCACACTCACTCTCACTCTCACTCTCACTCACTGATACTCACACTCACTCACTCACTCACACTCACTCACACAAACTAACACTCAAACTCACACTCACACTCTCTCGCACTCACTCTCACACTCCCTCACACTCTCATACTCTCTCACTCACTCTCTCTCTCATTCTGTCACTCTCACTCACTCTCACTCTCACTCACTCACTCTCTCTCACTCACTCACTCACACTCTCACTCACACTCTCACTCACAATCACTCACACTCACTCACTCCCTCTGACTCACTCTCTCTCACTCTCACTTACTCTCTCTCACTCTCTCACTCTCTCTCTCAATCTCTCATTCTCTCTCTCTCTTAATCTTTCACTCTCTAACTCTCACTCTCTCACTCACTCTCACTCTCTCACTTACTCACTCTCACTCACTCACTCTCACACTCTCACACTCTTACACTCACTCTCACTCTCAGTCTCTCACTCACTCTCAGTCTCTCACTCACTCTCAGTCTCTCACTCACTCTCACTCTCTCACTCACTCTAACTCTCACTCACTCTCACTCTCTCTCACTCACTCTCTCTCACTCTCTCTCTCTCACTCACTCTTTCTCTCTCACTCACTCCCTCTCACTCTTTCTCTCAGTCACTCTCTCTCTCTCTCACTCTCAATCTCTCACTCTCTCAATCTCTCACAATCTCTCACTCTCTCTTTCTCTCTCAGTCTCTCACTCACTCACTCACTCTCACTCACTCACTCACTCTCACTCACTCAGTCTCTCTCACTCTCTCTCACTCTCACTCACTCTCACACTCACTCTCTCACACTAACTCTCTCTCACTCCATCTCAAACACTCTCACTCACTCTCCCTCACTCACTCTCCCTCACTCACTCTCCCTCACTCTCACTCTCACTCTCACTCTCACTCTCACACTCACTCTCACTCTCACTCACTGATACTCACACTCACTCACTCACTCACACTCACTCACACACACTCACACTCAAACTCACACTCACACTCTCTCACACTCACTCTCACACTCTCACACTCCCTCACACTCTCACACTCTCTCACTCACTCTCTCTCTCACTCTGTCACTCTCACTCACTCTCACTCTCTCACTCACTCACTCTCTCTCACTCACTCACACTCTCACTCACAATCACTCACACTCACTCCCACCCACTTACACACTCTTCCACTCACACACTCTCTCCCACCCACCCACTCACAGACTCTCACTCAGGCACTCTCTCACTCTCTCTCTCTCTCTCACTCTCTCACTCTCTCTCACTCTCTCTCTCACTCTCACTAACTCTCTATCTCATTCTCACTCCCTCCCTCTCACTCACTCCCTCTCACTCACTCACTTCCTCTCTCTTTCTCTCACTCTCTCTCTCTCTCTCACTCTCACTCTCTCTCTCAATCTATTACTCTCTCAATCTCTCACTCTCTCACTCTCTCACTCTCTCTCCCACTCTCTCTCACTCACTCACTCTCACTCACTCTCACACTCACTCTCTCACACTAACTCTCTCACTCAATCTCACACTCACTCTCTCTCACTCACTCTCCCTCACTCTCCCTCACTCTCCCTCACTCTCACTCTCCCTCACACTCTCTCACTCTCACTCACTCACACTCACAAACTCACACTCACACTCACATTCAATCTCACACTCTCACACTCACTCTAACACACTCACTCTCTCTCTCACACTCACTCTCTCTCTCTCACACTCTCACTCTCTCTCACTCTGTCACTCTCTCTCACTCACTCACACTCACACTCACACTCACTCCCTCTCACTCACTCCCTCTCACTTTCTCACTCTCTCTCTCTCTCAATCTCTCTCTCTCTCTCAATCTCTCACTCTCTCACTCACTCACACTCACTCACACTCACATTCACTCACACTCACTCTCACTCACTCTCATACTCACTCTCTCACACTCACTCTCTCTCATTCCCACACTCACACTCTCACACTCTTACACTCACTCTCACTCTCAGTCTCTCACTCAGTCTCAGTCTCTCTCACTCTCACTTTCTCACTCACTCTCTCACTCTCACTCTCTCACTCTCACTCTCTCTCTCACTCACTCCGACTCTCTCTCTCACTCTCACTCATTCTCACTCTCTCTCACTCTCTCTCACTCACTAACTCACCCACTCCCTCTCACTCACTCACTCCCTCTCACGCACTCACTCCCTCTCACTCTTTCTCTCAGTCACTCTCTCTCTCTCACTCTCTCTCACTCTCTCTCACTCACTCTCACACTCACTCTCTCTCACTCACTCTCACACTCACTCTCACTCACTCTCACTCACTCACTCTCACTCTCACACTCACTCTCACTCTCACTCTCACACTCACTCTCACTCTCTCACTCTCACTCTTACTCTCTCACTCTCACTCTTACTCACTCTCTCTCTCTCACGCACTCTCACTCTCTCACTCACTCTCACTCACGCACTCAATCTCCCTCACTCACTCTCACTCTTTCACTCACTCTCACTCACTCTCACTCACTCTCTCACTCTCTCTCCCACTCACTCTCTCACTCTCTCTCCCACTCACTCACTCACTCTCACACACTCTCTCCCACTCAAACACTCTCTCCCACCCACCCACTCACCCACTCTCACTCACCCACTCGCTCTCTCTCACTCTCTCACTCTCTCTCTCACTCTCTCTCTCACTCTCTCACACACTCACTCTGACTCTCTCTCTCACTCTCACTCACTCTCACTCACTGACTCACTCACTCCCTCTCACTCACTCCCTCTCACTCTCTCACTCACTCACTCTCACTCTCACTCACTATCACTCTCACTCTTTCTCACTCACTCTCACTCTCTCACTCACTCTCACTCTCTCACTCTCACTCTTACTCTCTCACTCTCACTCTTACTCTCTCTCTCTCACGCACTCTCACTCTCTCACTCACTCTCACTCACGCACTCAATCTCCCTCACTCACTCTCACTCTTTCACTCACTCTCACTCACTCTCACTCACTCTCTCACTCTCTCTCCCACTCACTCTCTCACTCTCTCTCCCACTCACTCACTCACTCTCACACACTCTCTCCCACTCAAACACTCTCTCCCACCCACCCACTCACCCACTCTCACTCACCCACTCGCTCTCTCTCACTCTCTCACTCTCTCTCTCACTCTCTCTCTCACTCTCTCACACACTCACTCTGACTCTCTCTCTCACTCTCACTCACTCTCACTCACTGACTCACTCACTCCCTCTCACTCACTCCCTCTCACTCTTTCTCTCAGTCACTCTCTCTCTCTCTCACTCTCAATCTCTCACTCTCTCAATCTCTCACTATCTCTCACTCTCTCTTTCTCTCTCAGTCTCTCACTCACTCACTCACTCTCACTCACTCACTCACTCTCACTCACTCACTCTCTCTCACTCTCTCTCACTCTCACTCACTCTCACACTCACTCTCTCACACTAACTCTCTCTCACTCCATCTCAAACACTCTCACTCACTCTCCCTCACTCACTCTCCCTCACTCACTCTCCCTCACTCTCACTCTCCCTCACTCTCACTCTCCCTCACTCTCACTCTCACACTCACTCTCACTCTCACTCTCACTCACTGATACTCACACTCACTCACACTCACTCACACACACTCACACTCAAACTCACACTCACACTCTCTCACACTCACTCTCACACTCTCACACTCCCTCACACTCTCACACTCTCACTCATTCTCTCTCTCACTCTGTCACTCTCACTCACTCTCACTCTCTCACTCACTCACTCTCTCTCACTCACTCACACTCTCACTCACAATCACTCACACTCACTCACTCCCTCTGACTCACTCTCTCTCACTCTCACTTACTCTCTCTCACTCTCTCACTCTCTCTCTCAATCTCTCATTCTCTCTCTCTCTCAATCTCTTTCACTCTCTCACTCTCACTCTCTCACTCACACTCTCTCACTTACTCACTCTCACTCACTCACTCTCACACTCACTCTCTCACTCTCTCTCATTCTCACACTCACACTCACACTCTTACACTCACTCTCCCTCTCAGTCTCTCACTCTCAGTCTCTCACTCACTCTCACTCTCTCACTCACTCTAACTCACTCTCACTCACTCTCACTCTCTCTCACTCACTCTCTCTCTCACTCACTCTCTCTCTCTCTCACTCTCTCTCTCTCACTCACTCTCTCTCTCTCACTCACTCTCGCGCTCTCACTCAATCTCACTCCACTCACTCGCACTCCCACTAACTCACTCCCA
>NC_139475.1:37695000-37697500 GCF_057233095.1 Heloderma suspectum | reverse complement strand
CTCTCTAACTCTCACTCTCTCACTCACTCTCACTCTCTCACTTACTCACTCTCACTCACTCACTCTCACACTCTCACACTCTTACACTCACTCTCACTCTCAGTCTCTCACTCACTCTCAGTCTCTCACTCACTCTCAGTCTCTCACTCACTCTCACTCTCTCACTCACTCTAACTCTCACTCACTCTCACTCTCTCTCACTCACTCTCTCTCACTCTCTCTCTCTCACTCACTCTTTCTCTCTCACTCACTCCCTCTCACTCTTTCTCTCAGTCACTCTCTCTCTCTCTCACTCTCAATCTCTCACTCTCTCAATCTCTCACAATCTCTCACTCTCTCTTTCTCTCTCAGTCTCTCACTCACTCACTCACTCTCACTCACTCACTCACTCTCACTCACTCAGTCTCTCTCACTCTCTCTCACTCTCACTCACTCTCACACTCACTCTCTCACACTAACTCTCTCTCACTCCATCTCAAACACTCTCACTCACTCTCCCTCACTCACTCTCCCTCACTCACTCTCCCTCACTCTCACTCTCACTCTCACTCTCACTCTCACACTCACTCTCACTCTCACTCACTGATACTCACACTCACTCACTCACTCACACTCACTCACACACACTCACACTCAAACTCACACTCACACTCTCTCACACTCACTCTCACACTCTCACACTCCCTCACACTCTCACACTCTCTCACTCACTCTCTCTCTCACTCTGTCACTCTCACTCACTCTCACTCTCTCACTCACTCACTCTCTCTCACTCACTCACACTCTCACTCACAATCACTCACACTCACTCCCACCCACTTACACACTCTTCCACTCACACACTCTCTCCCACCCACCCACTCACAGACTCTCACTCAGGCACTCTCTCACTCTCTCTCTCTCTCTCACTCTCTCACTCTCTCTCACTCTCTCTCTCACTCTCACTAACTCTCTATCTCATTCTCACTCCCTCCCTCTCACTCACTCCCTCTCACTCACTCACTTCCTCTCTCTTTCTCTCACTCTCTCTCTCTCTCTCACTCTCACTCTCTCTCTCAATCTATTACTCTCTCAATCTCTCACTCTCTCACTCTCTCACTCTCTCTCCCACTCTCTCTCACTCACTCACTCTCACTCACTCTCACACTCACTCTCTCACACTAACTCTCTCACTCAATCTCACACTCACTCTCTCTCACTCACTCTCCCTCACTCTCCCTCACTCTCCCTCACTCTCACTCTCCCTCACACTCTCTCACTCTCACTCACTCACACTCACAAACTCACACTCACACTCACATTCAATCTCACACTCTCACACTCACTCTAACACACTCACTCTCTCTCTCACACTCACTCTCTCTCTCTCACACTCTCACTCTCTCTCACTCTGTCACTCTCTCTCACTCACTCACACTCACACTCACACTCACTCCCTCTC
The DNA here is from genome assembly GCF_057233095.1 of Heloderma suspectum. Taxonomy (NCBI): domain Eukaryota; kingdom Metazoa; phylum Chordata; class Lepidosauria; order Squamata; family Helodermatidae; genus Heloderma; species Heloderma suspectum. The sequence continues at coordinate 37,696,059 of NC_139475.1, read as the reverse complement.
ACTCACTCCCTCTCACTTTCTCACTCTCTCTCTCTCTCAATCTCTCTCTCTCTCTCAATCTCTCACTCTCTCACTCACTCACACTCACTCACACTCACATTCACTCACACTCACTCTCACTCACTCTCACACTCACTCTCTCACACTCACTCTCTCTCATTCCCACACTCACACTCTCACACTCTTACACTCACTCTCACTCTCAGTCTCTCACTCAGTCTCAGTCTCTCTCACTCTCACTTTCTCACTCACTCTCTCACTCTCACTCTCTCACTCTCACTCTCTCTCTCACTCACTCCGACTCTCTCTCTCACTCTCACTCATTCTCACTCTCTCTCACTCTCTCTCACTCACTAACTCACCCACTCCCTCTCACTCACTCACTCCCTCTCACGCACTCACTCCCTCTCACTCTTTCTCTCAGTCACTCTCTCTCTCTCACTCTCTCTCACTCTCTCTCACTCACTCTCACACTCACTCTCTCTCACTCACTCTCACACTCACTCTCACTCACTCTCACTCACTCACTCTCACTCTCACACTCACTCTCACTCTCACTCTCACACTCACTCTCACTCTCTCACTCTCACTCTTACTCTCTCACTCTCACTCTTACTCACTCTCTCTCTCTCACGCACTCTCACTCTCTCACTCACTCTCACTCACGCACTCAATCTCCCTCACTCACTCTCACTCTTTCACTCACTCTCACTCACTCTCACTCACTCTCTCACTCTCTCTCCCACTCACTCTCTCACTCTCTCTCCCACTCACTCACTCACTCTCACACACTCTCTCCCACTCAAACACTCTCTCCCACCCACCCACTCACCCACTCTCACTCACCCACTCGCTCTCTCTCACTCTCTCACTCTCTCTCTCACTCTCTCTCTCACTCTCTCACACACTCACTCTGACTCTCTCTCTCACTCTCACTCACTCTCACTCACTGACTCACTCACTCCCTCTCACTCACTCCCTCTCACTCTCTCACTCACTCACTCTCACTCTCACTCACTATCACTCTCACTCTTTCTCACTCACTCTCACTCTCTCACT
>NC_139475.1:37652500-37657500 GCF_057233095.1 Heloderma suspectum | reverse complement strand
TCTCTCTCAATCTCTCATTCTCTCTCTCTCTTAATCTTTCACTCTCTAACTCTCACTCTCTCACTCACTCTCACTCTCTCACTTACTCACTCTCACTCACTCACTCTCACACTCTCACACTCTTACACTCACTCTCACTCTCAGTCTCTCACTCACTCTCAGTCTCTCACTCACTCTCAGTCTCTCACTCACTCTCACTCTCTCACTCACTCTAACTCTCACTCACTCTCACTCTCTCTCACTCACTCTCTCTCACTCTCTCTCTCTCACTCACTCTTTCTCTCTCACTCACTCCCTCTCACTCTTTCTCTCAGTCACTCTCTCTCTCTCTCACTCTCAATCTCTCACTCTCTCAATCTCTCACAATCTCTCACTCTCTCTTTCTCTCTCAGTCTCTCACTCACTCACTCACTCTCACTCACTCACTCACTCTCACTCACTCAGTCTCTCTCACTCTCTCTCACTCTCACTCACTCTCACACTCACTCTCTCACACTAACTCTCTCTCACTCCATCTCAAACACTCTCACTCACTCTCCCTCACTCACTCTCCCTCACTCACTCTCCCTCACTCTCACTCTCACTCTCACTCTCACTCTCACACTCACTCTCACTCTCACTCACTGATACTCACACTCACTCACTCACTCACACTCACTCACACACACTCACACTCAAACTCACACTCACACTCTCTCACACTCACTCTCACACTCTCACACTCCCTCACACTCTCACACTCTCTCACTCACTCTCTCTCTCACTCTGTCACTCTCACTCACTCTCACTCTCTCACTCACTCACTCTCTCTCACTCACTCACACTCTCACTCACAATCACTCACACTCACTCCCACCCACTTACACACTCTTCCACTCACACACTCTCTCCCACCCACCCACTCACAGACTCTCACTCAGGCACTCTCTCACTCTCTCTCTCTCTCTCACTCTCTCACTCTCTCTCACTCTCTCTCTCACTCTCACTAACTCTCTATCTCATTCTCACTCCCTCCCTCTCACTCACTCCCTCTCACTCACTCACTTCCTCTCTCTTTCTCTCACTCTCTCTCTCTCTCTCACTCTCACTCTCTCTCTCAATCTATTACTCTCTCAATCTCTCACTCTCTCACTCTCTCACTCTCTCTCCCACTCTCTCTCACTCACTCACTCTCACTCACTCTCACACTCACTCTCTCACACTAACTCTCTCACTCAATCTCACACTCACTCTCTCTCACTCACTCTCCCTCACTCTCCCTCACTCTCCCTCACTCTCACTCTCCCTCACACTCTCTCACTCTCACTCACTCACACTCACAAACTCACACTCACACTCACATTCAATCTCACACTCTCACACTCACTCTAACACACTCACTCTCTCTCTCACACTCACTCTCTCTCTCTCACACTCTCACTCTCTCTCACTCTGTCACTCTCTCTCACTCACTCACACTCACACTCACACTCACTCCCTCTCACTCACTCCCTCTCACTTTCTCACTCTCTCTCTCTCTCAATCTCTCTCTCTCTCTCAATCTCTCACTCTCTCACTCACTCACACTCACTCACACTCACATTCACTCACACTCACTCTCACTCACTCTCACACTCACTCTCTCACACTCACTCTCTCTCATTCCCACACTCACACTCTCACATTCTTACACTCACTCTCACTCTCAGTCTCTCACTCAGTCTCAGTCTCTCTCACTCTCACTTTCTCACTCACTCTCTCACTCTCACTCTCTCACTCTCACTCTCTCTCTCACTCACTCCGACTCTCTCTCTCACTCTCACTCATTCTCACTCTCTCTCACTCTCTCTCACTCACTAACTCACCCACTCCCTCTCACTCACTCACTCCCTCTCACGCACTCACTCCCTCTCACTCTTTCTCTCAGTCACTCTCTCTCTCTCACTCTCTCTCACTCTCTCTCACTCACTCTCACACTCACTCTCTCTCACTCACTCTCACACTCACTCTCACTCACTCTCACTCACTCACTCTCACTCTCACACTCACTCTCACTCTCACTCTCACACTCACTCTCACTCTCACTCTCACTCTCACTCACTCACACTCACTCACACTCACATTCACTCACACTCACTCACACTCACTCTCACACTCACACTCTCTCACACTCACTCTCACAATCTCACACTCTCTCACACTCTCACACTCTCTCACTCACTCTCTCTCACTCTGTCACTCTCACTCACTCTCATTATCTCACTCACTCTCTCACTCTCTCACACTCTCTCTCTCAATCTCTCATTCTCTCTCTCTCTCAATCTCTCACTCACTCTCTCACTCTCACTCTCTCACTCTCTCACTCACTGACTCTCACTCTCTCACTCACTCTCACACTCACTCACTCTCACACTCTCTCACACTCACTCTCTCTCATTCTCACACTCACACTCACACTCTCACACTCTTACACTCACTCTCTCAGTCTCACTCACTCTCACTCTCTCTCACTCACTCTCACTCTCACTCTCACTCTCACTCACTCACACTCACTCACTCTCACACTCACACTCACTCACTCACTCTCACACTCTCACACTCTCTCTCTCACTCTCTCTCTCACTCTGTCACTCTCACTCACTCTCACTCTCTCACTCACTCACTCTCACTCACTCACTCACTCAAACTCTCACTCACACTAACTCCCTCTCACTCACTCTCTCTCTCACTCACTCTCTCTCTCACTCTTACTTTCTCACTCTCTCTCTCTCAAACTCTCATTCTCTCTCTCTCTCAATCTCTCACTCACTCTCTCACTCTCACTCTCTCACTCTCACTCACTCACTCTCACTCTCTCACTCACTCTCACACTCACTCACTCTCACACTCACTCTCTCACACTCACTCTCTCTCATTCTCACACTCACACTCTCACACTCTTACACTCACTCTCACTCTCAGTCTCTCACTCACTCTCAGTCTCTCTCACTCACTCTCACTCTCTCACTCACTCTCACTCTCTCACTAACTCTAATTCACTGTCACTCACTCTCAATCTCTCTCACTCTTACTCACTCTCTCTCTCTCATTCACTCTCTCTCTCACTCACTCTCTCTCTCTCACTCACTCTCTCTCACTCACTTACTCTCAGTCCACTCACTCTCTCACTCCCACTCACTCTCTCCCACTCACTCACTCACTCCCACTCACTCATTCACTCCCACTCACTCACTCACTCCCACTCACTCGAACTCACTCACTCCCTCTCTCACTCCCTCTCTCACTCCCTCTCTCTCTCTCTCACTCTCCCTCACTCTCACTCTCTCTCTCACATTCTCACACTCACACTCACACTCTCATGCACTCTCACTCTCTCTCTCTCACTCTCTCTCTCACTCTCTCTCTCACACTCTCTCTCACTCTCTCTCTCACACTCACTAACTCTCTATCTCACTCTCACTCACTCCCTCTCACTCACTCCCTCTCACTCACTCACTTCCTCTCTCTTTCTCTCACTCTCTCTCTCTCTCTCACTCTCACTCTCTCTCTCAATCTATTACTCTCTCAATCTCTCACTCTCTCACTCTCTCACTCTCTCTCCCACTCTCTCTCACTCACTCACTCTCACTCACTCTCACACTCACTCTCTCACACTCACTCTCTCACTCAATCTCACACTCACTCTCTCTCACTCACTCTCCCTCACTCTCCCTCACTCTCACTCTCCCTCACACTCTCTCACTCTCACTCACTCACACTCACAAACTCACACTCACACTCACATTCAATCTCACACTCTCACACTCACTCTAACACACTCACTCTCTCTCTCACACTCACTCTCTCTCTCTCACACTCTCACTCTCTCTCACTCTGTCACTCTCTCTCACTCACTCACTCACACTCACACTCACTCCCTCTCACTCACTCCCTCTCACTTTCTCACTCTCTCTCTCTCTCAATCTCTCTCTCTCTCTCAATCTCTCACTCTCTCACTCACTCTCTCACTCTCTCACTCTCTCACTCTCACTCACTCACACTCTCTCACACTCACTCTCTATCACTCACTCTCTCACACTCACTCTCATTCTCACACTCTCACACTCTCACTCTCTCTCACTCACTCTCACTCTCTCTCAATCTCTCTCACTCTCTCTCAATCTCTCTCACTCACTCTCAATCTCTCTCACTCTCACCCTCTCTCTCTCAATCACTCTCTCTTTCGCTCACTCTCTCTCACTCACTCGCTCCCTCTCTCATTCACTGTCTCTCTCTCACTCACTCTCTCTCACTCCCACTCACTCTCTCTCACTCCCACTAACTCTCTCACTCCCACTCACTCTCTCACTCCCACTCACTCACTCCCACTCACTCACTCCCAGTCACTCACTCCCAGTCACTCACTCCCAGTCACTCACTCCCTCTCAATCACTCCCTCTCTCTTACTCCCTCTCTCTCACTCTCACACTCTCACACCCTCTCTCTCACTGTCACTCTCACTCACTCACTCTCACTCTCTCTCACACTCTCTCTCACAGTCTCTCTCACTCTCACTCTCACTCTCTCACACTCACTCACACTCATTCACACTCACTCACACTCACTCACTCTCACTCTCCCTCTCTCTCACACTCTCTCACACTCTCTCTCTCTCTCACTCTCACTCTCTCCCACTCTCTCTCACTCACTCACTCTCTCACTCTCTCACTCACTGTCTCTCTCACTCACGTTTTCTCACTTTCTCTCACTCTCTCTCAGTCTCTCACTCACTCACACTCAATCACTCACACATACACACTCACACTCACACTCACACTCACTCACTCTCTCACTGTCATTCATTCTCACTCCCTCTCTCTCTCATTCCCTCTCCCTCTCACTCTCTCTCTCTCACTCCCTCTCTCTCTCACTCCCTCTCACTCTCTCTCTCACTCACTCACTCTCTCTCACTCTCACTCTCTCACTCTCACACTCACTCTCTCTCACCCTCACTCTCTCTCACTCTGTCTCACTCACTCTCA
>NC_139475.1:37637500-37642500 GCF_057233095.1 Heloderma suspectum | reverse complement strand
CTCTCACTCTCTCACTTACTCACTCTCACTCACTCACTCTCACACTCTCACACTCTTACACTCACTCTCACTCTCAGTCGCTCACTCACTCTCAGTCTCTCACTCACTCTCAGTCTCTCACTCACTCTCACTCTCTCACTCTCTCTCTCTCACTCACTCTCTCTCTCTCACTCACTCTCTCTCACTCACTCAATCTCACTCCACTCACTCTCTCACTCCCACTAACTCACTCCCACTCACTATCTCTCTCTCACTCCCTCTCTCACTCTCTCTCTCTCACTCTCTCTCTTTCACTCACTCACTCTCACTCTCACTCACACTCTCTCTCACTCACTCGCTCTCACTCTCACTCACACTCTCACTCACAATCACTCACACTCACTCACACTCACTCACTTCCTCACTCACTTCCTCACTCACTCTCACTTTCTCACTCTCTCTCACTCTCTCACTAACTCTAACTCACTGTCACTCACTCTCAATCTCTCTCACTCTTACTCACTCTCTCTCTCTCATTCACTCTCTCTCTCTCACTCACTCTCTCTCTCTCACTCACTCTCTCTCACTCACTTACTCTCAGTCCACTCACTCTCTCACTCCCACTCACTCTCTCCCACTCACTCACTCACTCCCACTCACTCATTCACTCCCACTCACTCACTCACTCCCACTCACTCCAACTCACTCACTCCCTCTCTCACTCCCTCTCTCACTCCCTCTCTCTCTCTCTCACTCTCTCTCACTCTCACTCTCTCACATTCTTACACTCACACTCCCACTCTCATACACTCTCACTCTCTCTCTCTCACTCTCTCTCTCACTCTCTCTCTCTCATTCTCTCTCTCCCTCTCACTCTCTCACACACTCTCTCTCTGTCTCACTCACTCTCTCACTCACTCCCTCTCTCACTCACTCTCTCACTCTCTCACTCACACTCACTAACTCACACTCACTCACACCCTCTCCCACTCACTCACTCACTCCCTCTCTCACTCCCTCTCACTCCCTCTCTCACTCACTCTCTCTCACTCACTCTCTCTCTCACTCTCTCTCTCACTCCCTCACTCTCACTCTCTCACTCTCTCACTCCCTCTCACTCCCTTTCACTCCCTCTCATACTCTCTCACACTCTCACTCTCACACACTCTCTCTCACTTACTCTCTCACTCACTCCCTCACTCTCATTCTCTCTCACTCTAACTTTCTATCTCACATTCTCTCTCACACTATCTCACTCACTCTCTCTCTCACTCTCTCACCCTTTCTCACTCTCACTCTCACACTCACTCACTCACTCACTGACTCTCACTCTCACTCTCTCACTCACTCTCACTCACTCACTCTCACTCACTCTCACTCACTCACTCTCTCTCACTCCCTCCCTCTCACCCATTCACTCCCTCTCACTCACTCTATCACACTCTCTCACTCACTCACTCTCTCTCTCACTCTCACTCACTCTCTCACTCTCTCTCTCACACTCACTCACACTCACTCACTCACACTCACACTCGCTCACACTCACACTCACACTCACTCACTCTCACTCTCACTCACTCTCACTCTGACTCACTCTCTCACTCACTCTCACTCTCTCACTCACTCTCTCTCACTCTCTCTCTCACTCTCTCTCTCACTCCCTCACTCTCACTCTCTCACTCTCTCACTCCCTCTCACTCCCTTTCACTCCCTCTCATACTCTCTCACACTCTCACTCTCACACACTCTCTCTCACTTACTCTCTCACTCACTCCCTCACTCTCATTCTCTCTCACTCTAACTTTCTATCTCACATTCTCTCTCACACTATCTCACTCACTCTCTCTCTCACTCTCTCACCCTTTCTCACTCTCACTCTCACACTCACTCACTCACTCACTGACTCTCACTCTCACTCTCTCACTCACTCTCACTCACTCACTCTCACTCACTCTCACTCACTCACTCTCTCTCACTCCCTCCCTCTCACCCATTCACTCCCTCTCACTCACTCTATCACACTCTCTCACTCACTCACTCTCTCTCACTCCCTCCCTCTCACCCATTCACTCCCTCTCACTCACTCTATCACACTCTCTCACTCACTCACTCTCTCTCTCACTCTCACTCACTCTCTCACTCTCTCTCTCACACTCACTCACACTCACTCACTCACACTCACACTCGCTCACACTCACACTCACACTCACTCACTCTCACTCTCACTCACTCTCACTCTGACTCACTCTCTCTCTCTCACTCACTCTCTCTCTCTCACTCACTCTCTCTCACTCACTTACTCTCAGTCCACTCACTCTCTCACTCCCACTCACTCTCTCCCACTCACTCACTCACTCCCACTCACTCATTCACTCCCACTCACTCACTCACTCCCACTCACTCCAACTCACTCACTCCCTCTCTCACTCCCTCTCTTACTCCCTCTCTCTCTCTCACTCTCTCTCACTCTCACTCTCTCTCTCACATTCTCACACTCACACTCCCACTCTCATACACTCTCACTCTCTCTCTCTCACTCTCTCTCTCACTCTCTCTCTCTCACTCTCTCTCTCCCTCTCACTCCCTCTCACTCCCTTTCACTCCCTCTCATACTCTCTCACACTCTCACTCTCACACACTCTCTCTCACTTACTCTCTCACTCACTCCCTCACTCTCATTCTCTCTCTCTCACTTTCTATCTCACATTCTCTCTCACACTATCTCACTCACTCTCTCTCTCACTCTCTCACCCTTTCTCACTCTCACTCTCACACTCACTCACTCACTCACTGACTCTCACTCTCACTCTCACTCACTCTCACTCACTCACTCTCACTCACTCTCACTCACTCACTCTCTCTCACTCCCTCCCTCTCACCCATTCACTCCCTCTCACTCACTCACTCTCTCACACTCTCTCACTCACTCACTCTCTCTCTCACTCTCACTCACTCTCTCACTCTCTCTCTCACACTCACTCACACTCACTCACTCACACTCACTCGCTCACACTCACACTCACACTCACTCACTCTCACTCTCACTCACTCTCACTCTGACTCACTCTCTCACTCACTCTCACTCTCTCACTCACTCTCTCTCACTCTCTCACTCACTCACTCTCACTCTCACTCACTATCACTCTCACTCTTTCTCACTCACTCTCACTCTCTCACTCACTCTCACTCTCTCACTCTCACTCTTACTCTCTCACTCTCACTCTTACTCACTCTCTCTCTCTCACGCACTCTCACTCTCTCACTCACTCTCACTCACGCACTCAATCTCCCTCACTCACTCTCACTCTTTCACTCACTCTCACTCTCACTCACTCTCTCACTCTCTCTCCCACTCACTCTCTCACTCTCTCTCCCACTCACTCACTCACTCTCACACACTCTCTCCCACTCAAACACTCTCTCCCACCCACCCACTCACCCACTCTCACTCACCCACTCGCTCTATCTCACTCTCTCACTCTCTCTCTCACTCTCTCTCTCACTCTCTCACACACTCACTCTGACTCTCTCTCTCACTCTCACTCACTCTCACTCACTGACTCACTCACTCCCTCTCACTCACTCCCTCTCACTCTCTCACTCACTCACTCTCACTCTCACTCACTATCACTCTCACTCTTTCTCACTCACTCTCACTCTCTCACTCACTCTCACTCTCTCACTCTCACTCTTACTCTCTCACTCTCACTCTTACTCTCTCTCTCTCACGCACTCTCACTCTCTCACTCACTCTCACTCACGCACTCAATCTCCCTCACTCGCTCTCACTCTTTCACTCACTCTCACTCACTCTCACTCACTCTCTCACTCTCTCTCCCACTCACTCTCTCACTCTCTCTCCCACTCACTCACTCACTCTCACACACTCTCTCCCACTCAAACACTCTCTCCCACCCACCCACTCACCCACTCTCACTCACCCACTCGCTCTCTCTCACTCTCTCACTCTCTCTCTCACTCTCTCTCTCACTCTCTCACACACTCACTCTGACTCTCTCTCTCACTCTCACTCACTCTCACTCACTGACTCACTCACTCCCTCTCACTCACTCCCTCTCACTCTTTCTCTCAGTCACTCTCTCTCTCTCTCACTCTCAATCTCTCACTCTCTCAATCTCTCACTATCTCTCACTCTCTCTTTCTCTCTCAGTCTCTCACTCACTCACTCACTCTCACTCACTCACTCACTCTCACTCACTCACTCTCTCTCACTCTCTCTCACTCTCACTCACTCTCACACTCACTCTCTCACACTAACTCTCTCTCACTCCATCTCAAACACTCTCACTCACTCTCCCTCACTCACTCTCCCTCACTCACTCTCCCTCACTCTCACTCTCCCTCACTCTCACTCTCCCTCACTCTCACTCTCACACTCACTCTCACTCTCTCTCTCACTCACTGATACTCACACTCACTCACACTCACTCACACACACTCACACTCAAACTCACACTCACACTCTCTCACATTCACTCTCACACTCTCACACTCCCTCACACTCTCACACTCTCACTCATTCTCTCTCTCACTCTGTCACTCTCACTCACTCTCACTCTCTCACTCACTCACTCTCTCTCACTCACTCACACTCTCACTCACAATCACTCACACTCACTCACTCCCTCTGACTCACTCTCTCTCACTCTCACTTACTCTCTCTCACTCTCTCACTCTCTCTCTCAATCTCTCATTCTCTCTCTCTCTCAATCTCTTTCACTCTCTCACTCTCACTCTCTCACTCACACTCTCTCACTTACTCACTCTCACTCACTCACTCTCACACTCACTCTCTCACTCTCTCTCATTCTCACACTCACACTCTCACACTCTTACACTCACTCTCCCTCTCAGTCTCTCACTCTCAGTCTCTCACTCACTCTCACTCTCTCACTCACTCTAACTCACTCTCACTCACTCTCACTCTCTCTCACTCACTCTCTCTCTCACTCACTCTCTCTCTCTCTCACTCTCTCTCTCTCACTCACTCTCTCTCTCTC
>NC_139475.1:37605000-37610000 GCF_057233095.1 Heloderma suspectum | reverse complement strand
TCACACTATCTCACTCTCACTCTCTCTCTCACTCTCTCACCCTTTCTCACTCTCACTCTCACACTCACTCACTCACTCACTGACTCTCACTCTCACTCTCTCACTCACTCTCACTCACTCACTCTCACTCACTCACTCTCACTCACTCTCACTCACTCACTCACTCTCTCTCACTCCCTCCCTCTCACCCATTCACTCCCTCTCACTCACTCACTCTCTCACACTCTCTGACTCACTCACTCTCTCTCTCACTCTCACTCACTCTCTCACTCTCTCTCTCACACTCACTCACACTCACTCACTCACACTCACACTCGCTCACACTCACACTCACACTCACACTCACTCACTCTCACTCTCCCTCACTCTCACTCTGACTCACTCTCTCACTCATTCTCACTCTCTCACTCACTCACTCTCACTCTCACTCTGTCTCTCACTCTCTCTCACTATCACTCTCACTCTCTCTCACTATCACTCTCACTCTTTCTCACTCACTCTCACTCTCTCACTCACTCTCACTCTCTCACTCTCTCACTCTCACTCTTACTCTCTCACTCTCACTCTTACTCACTCTCTCTCACTCTCTCACGCACTCTCACTCTCTCACTCACTCTCACTCACGCACTCAATCTCCCTCACTCACTCTCACTCATTCACTCACTCTCACTCACTCTCACTCACTCTTTCACTCTCTCTCCCACTCACTCTCTCACTCTCTCTCCCACTCACTCACTCACTCTCACACACTCTCTCCCACTCAAACACTCTCTCCCACCCACCCACTCACCCACTCTCACTCACCCACTCGCTCTCCCTCAATCTCTCACTATCTCTCACTCTCTCTTTCTCTCTCAGTCTCTCACTCACTCACTCACTCTCACTCACTCACTCACTCTCACTCACTCACTCTCTCTCACTCTCTCTCACTCTCACTCACTCTCACACTCACTCTCTCACACTCACTCTCTCTCACTCCATCTCAAACACACTCTCACTCACTCACTCTCTCTCACTCACTCACTCACACTCTCACTCACACTCTCACTCACAATCACTCACACTCACTCACTCCCTCTGACTCACTCTCTCTCACTCTCACTTACTCTCTCTCACTCTCTCACTCTCTCTCTCAATCTCTCATTCTCTCTCTCTCTCAATCTCTTTCACTCTCTCACTCTCACTCTCTCACTCACACTCTCTCACTTACTCACTCTCACTCACTCACTCTCACACTCACTCTCTCACTCTCTCTCATTCTCACACTCACACTCTCACACTCTTACACTCACTCTCCCTCTCAGTCTCTCACTCTCAGTCTCTCACTCACTCTCACTCTCTCACTCACTCTAACTCACTCTCACTCACTCTCACTCTCTCTCACTCACTCTCTCTCTCACTCACTCTCTCTCTCTCTCACTCTCTCTCTCTCACTCACTCTCTCTCTCTCACTCACTCTCGCGCTCTCACTCAATCTCACTCCACTCACTCGCACTCCCACTAACTCACTCCCACTCACTATCTCTCTCTCACTCTCTCTCTCTCACTCTCTCTCTCTCACTCTCTCTCTTTCACTCACTCACTCTCACTCTCACTCACACTCTCTCTCTCACTCACTCACTCTCACTCTCTCTCACTCTCTCACTCTCTCTCTCTCAATCTCTCATTCTCTCTCTCAATCTCTCACTCACTCTCTCACTCTCACTCACTCACTCTCACTCTCTCACTCACTCACTATCACTCACTCTCTCACACTCACTCTCTCTCATTCTCACACTCACACTCTCACACTCTTACACTCACTCTCACTCAGTCTCTCACTCACTCTCAGTCTCTCTCACTCACTCTCACTCTCTCACTCACTCTCACTCTCTCACTAACTCTAATTCACTGTCACTCACTCTCAATCTCTCTCACTCTTACTCACTCTCTCTCTCTCATTCACTCTCTCTCTCACTCACTCTCTCTCTCTCACTCACTCTCTCTCACTCACTTACTCTCAGTCCACTCACTCTCTCACTCCCACTCACTCACTCACTCCCACTCACTCATTCACTCCCACTCACTCACTCACTCCCACTCACTCGAACTCACTCACTCCCTCTCTCACTCCCTCTCTCACTCCCTCTCTCTCTCTCTCACTCTCCCTCACTCTCACTCTCTCTCTCACATTCTCACACTCACACTCACACTCTCACACACTCTCACTCTCTCTCTCTCACTCTCTCTCTCACTCTCTCTCTCACACTCTCTCTCTCCCTCTCACTCTCTCACACACTCTCTCTCTGTCTCACTCACTCTCTCACTCACTCCCTCTCTCACTCTCTCTCTCACTCTCTCTCTCTCACTCACACTCACTCACTCACACTCACTCACACCCTCTCCCACTCACTCACTCACTCCCTCTCTCACTCCCTCTCTCACTCCCTCTCTCACTCACTCTCTCTCACTCACTCTCTCTCTCACTCTCTCTCTCACTCCCTCACTCTCACTCTCTCACTCTCTCACTCCCTCTCACTCCCTCTCACTCCCTTTCACTCCCTCTCATACTCTCTCACACTCTCACTCTCACACACTCTCTCTCACTTACTCTCTCACTCACTCTCTCACTCTCATTCTCTCTCACTCTCACTTTCTATCTCACAGTCTCTCTCACACTATCTCACTCTCACTCTCTCTCTCACTCTCTCACCCTTTCTCACTCTCACTCTCACACTCACTCACTCACTCACTGACTCTCACTCTCACTCTCTCACTCACTCTCACTCACTCACTCTCACTCACTCACTCTCACTCACTCTCACTCACTCACTCACTCTCTCTCACTCCCTCCCTCTCACCCATTCACTCCCTCTCACTCACTCACTCTCTCACACTCTCTGACTCACTCACTCTCTCTCTCACTCTCACTCACTCTCTCACTCTCTCTCTCACACTCACTCACACTCACTCACTCACACTCACACTCGCTCACACTCACACTCACACTCACACTCACTCACTCTCACTCTCACTCACTCTCACTCTGACTCACTCTCTCACTCATTCTCACTCTCTCACTCACTCACTCTCACTCTCACTCTGTCTCTCACTCTCTCTCACTATCACTCTCACTCTCTCTCACTATCACTCTCACTCTTTCTCACTCACTCTCACTCTCTCACTCACTCTCACTCTCTCACTCTCTCACTCTCACTCTTACTCTCTCACTCTCACTCTTACTCACTCTCTCTCACTCTCTCATGCACTCTCACTCTCTCACTCACTCTCACTCACGCACTCAATCTCCCTCACTCACTCTCACTCATTCACTCACTCTCACTCACTCTCACTCACTCTTTCACTCTCTCTCCCACTCACTCTCTCACTCTCTCTCCCACTCACTCACTCACTCTCACACACTCTCTCCCACTCAAACACTCTCTCCCACCCACCCACTCACCCACTCTCACTCACCCACTCGCTCTCCCTCAATCTCTCACTATCTCTCACTCTCTCTTTCTCTCTCAGTCTCTCACTCACTCACTCACTCTCACTCACTCACTCACTCTCACTCACTCACTCTCTCTCACTCTCTCTCACTCTCACTCACTCTCACACTCACTCTCTCACACTCACTCTCTCTCACTCCATCTCAAACACACTCTCACTCACTCACTCTCTCTCACTCACTCACTCACACTCTCACTCACACTCTCACTCACAATCACTCACACTCACTCACTCCCTCTGACTCACTCTCTCTCACTCTCACTTACTCTCTCTCACTCTCTCACTCTCTCTCTCAATCTCTCATTCTCTCTCTCTCTCAATCTCTTTCACTCTCTCACTCTCACTCTCTCACTCACACTCTCTCACTTACTCACTCTCACTCACTCACTCTCACACTCACTCTCTCACTCTCTCTCATTCTCACACTCACACTCTCACACTCTTACACTCACTCTCCCTCTCAGTCTCTCACTCTCAGTCTCTCACTCACTCTCACTCTCTCACTCACTCTAACTCACTCTCACTCACTCTCACTCTCTCTCACTCACTCTCTCTCTCACTCACTCTCTCTCTCTCTCACTCTCTCTCTCTCACTCACTCTCTCTCTCTCACTCACTCTCGCGCTCTCACTCAATCTCACTCCACTCACTCGCACTCCCACTAACTCACTCCCACTCACTATCTCTCTCTCACTCTCTCTCTCTCACTCTCTCTCTCTCACTCTCTCTCTTTCACTCACTCACTCTCACTCTCACTCACACTCTCTCTCTCACTCACTCACTCTCACTCTCTCTCACTCTCTCACTCTCTCTCTCTCAATCTCTCATTCTCTCTCTCAATCTCTCACTCACTCTCTCACTCTCACTCACTCACTCTCACTCTCTCACTCACTCACTATCACTCACTCTCTCACACTCACACTCTCTCATTCTCACACTCACACTCTCACACTCTTACACTCACTCTCACTCAGTCTCTCACTCACTCTCAGTCTCACTCACTCTCACTCTCTCACTCACTCTAACTCACTCTCACTCACTCTCACTCTCTCTCACTCTTTCTCACTCACTCTCTCTCTCTCACTCTCTCTCTCTCACTCACTCTCACTCCACTCACTCTCTCACTCCCGCTCACTCTCTCACTCCCACTCACATACTCACTCCCACTCACTCACTCACTCCCACTCACTCACTCACTCCAACTAACTCCAAGTCACTCACTCCCTCTCTATCTCCCTCTCTCTCACTCCCTCTCTCTCTCACTCTCACTCTCTCTCACTCTCACTCTCTCTCACTCTCACTCTCACTCACTCTCACTCACTGACTCACTCACTCCCTCTCACTCACTCCCTCTCACTCTTTCTCTCAGTCACTCTCTCTCTCTCTCACTCTCAATCTCTCACTCTCTCAATCTCTCACTATCTCTCACTCTCTCTTTCTCTCTCAGTCTCTCACTCACTCACTCACTCTCACTCACTCACTCACTCTCACTCACTCACTCTCTCTCAC
>NC_139475.1:37585000-37587500 GCF_057233095.1 Heloderma suspectum | reverse complement strand
CTCACTCTCAGTCTCTCACTCACTCTCACTCTCTCACTCACTCTAACTCACTCTCACTCACTCTCACTCTCTCTCACTCACTCTCTCTCTCACTCACTCTCTCTCTCTCTCACTCTCTCTCTCTCACTCACTCTCTCTCTCTCACTCACTCTCGCGCTCTCACTCAATCTCACTCCACTCACTCGCACTCCCACTAACTCACTCCCACTCACTATCTCTCTCTCACTCTCTCTCTCTCACTCTCTCTCTCTCACTCTCTCTCTTTCACTCACTCACTCTCACTCTCACTCACACTCTCTCTCTCACTCACTCACTCTCACTCTCTCTCACTCTCTCACTCTCTCTCTCTCAATCTCTCATTCTCTCTCTCAATCTCTCACTCACTCTCTCACTCTCACTCACTCACTCTCACTCTCTCACTCACTCACTATCACTCACTCTCTCACACTCACTCTCTCTCATTCTCACACTCACACTCTCACACTCTTACACTCACTCTCACTCAGTCTCTCACTCACTCTCAGTCTCTCTCACTCACTCTCACTCTCTCACTCACTCTCACTCTCTCACTAACTCTAATTCACTGTCACTCACTCTCAATCTCTCTCACTCTTACTCACTCTCTCTCTCTCATTCACTCTCTCTCTCACTCACTCTCTCTCTCTCACTCACTCTCTCTCACTCACTTACTCTCAGTCCACTCACTCTCTCACTCCCACTCACTCACTCACTCCCACTCACTCATTCACTCCCACTCACTCACTCACTCCCACTCACTCGAACTCACTCACTCCCTCTCTCACTCCCTCTCTCACTCCCTCTCTCTCTCTCTCACTCTCCCTCACTCTCACTCTCTCTCTCACATTCTCACACTCACACTCACACTCTCACACACTCTCACTCTCTCTCTCTCACTCTCTCTCTCACTCTCTCTCTCACACTCTCTCTCTCCCTCTCACTCTCTCACACACTCTCTCTCTGTCTCACTCACTCTCTCACTCACTCCCTCTCTCACTCTCTCTCTCACTCTCTCTCTCTCACTCACACTCACTCACTCACACTCACTCACACCCTCTCCCACTCACTCACTCACTCCCTCTCTCACTCCCTCTCTCACTCCCTCTCTCACTCACTCTCTCTCACTCACTCTCTCTCTCACTCTCTCTCTCACTCCCTCACTCTCACTCTCTCACTCTCTCACTCCCTCTCACTCCCTCTCACTCCCTTTCACTCCCTCTCATACTCTCTCACACTCTCACTCTCACACACTCTCTCTCACTTACTCTCTCACTCACTCTCTCACTCTCATTCTCTCTCACTCTCACTTTCTATCTCACAGTCTCTCTCACACTATCTCACTCTCACTCTCTCTCTCACTCTCTCACCCTTTCTCACTCTCACTCTCACACTCACTCACTCACTCACTGACTCTCACTCTCACTCTCTCACTCACTCTCACTCACTCACTCTCACTCACTCACTCTCACTCACTCTCACTCACTCACTCACTCTCTCTCACTCCCTCCCTCTCACCCATTCACTCCCTCTCACTCACTCACTCTCTCACACTCTCTGACTCACTCACTCTCTCTCTCACTCTCACTCACTCTCTCACTCTCTCTCTCACACTCACTCACACTCACTCACTCACACTCACACTCGCTCACACTCACACTCACACTCACACTCACTCACTCTCACTCTCACTCACTCTCACTCTGACTCACTCTCTCACTCATTCTCACTCTCTCACTCACTCACTCTCACTCTCACTCTGTCTCTCACTCTCTCTCACTATCACTCTCACTCTCTCTCACTATCACTCTCACTCTTTCTCACTCACTCTCACTCTCTCACTCACTCTCACTCTCTCACTCTCTCACTCTCACTCTTACTCTCTCACTCTCACTCTTACTCACTCTCTCTCACTCTCTCATGCACTCTCACTCTCTCACTCACTCTCACTCACGCACTCAATCTCCCTCACTCACTCTCACTCATTCACTCACTCTCACTCACTCTCACTCACTCTTTCACTCTCTCTCCCACTCACTCTCTCACTCTCTCTCCCACTCACTCACTCACTCTCACACACTCTCTCCCACTCAAACACTCTCTCCCACCCACCCACTCACCCACTCTCACTCACCCACTCGCTCTCCCTCAATCTCTCACTATCTCTCACTCTCTCTTTCTCTCTCAGTCTCTCACTCACTCACTCACTCTCACTCACTCACTCACTCTCACTCACTCACTCTCTCTCACTCTCTCTCACTCTCACTCACTCTCACACTCACTCTCTCACACTCACTCTCTCTCACTCCATCTCAAACACACTCTCACTCACTCACTCTCTCTCACTCACTCACTCACACTCTCACTCACACTCTCACTCACAATCACTCACACTCACTCACTCCCTCTGACTCACTCTCTCTCACTCTCACTTACTCTCTCTCACTCTCTCACTCTCTCTCTCAATCTCTCATTCTCTCTCTCT
>NC_139475.1:37532500-37537500 GCF_057233095.1 Heloderma suspectum | reverse complement strand
CTCTCTCTCTCTCTCTCACTCTCTCACTCTCTCTCACTCTCTCTCTCACTCTCACTAACTCTCTATCTCATTCTCACTCCCTCCCTCTCACTCACTCCCTCTCACTCACTCACTTCCTCTCTCTTTCTCTCACTCTCTCTCTCTCTCTCTCACTCTCACTCTCTCTCTCAATCTATTACTCTCTCAATCTCTCACTCTCTCACTCTCTCTCCCACTCTCTCTCACTCACTCACTCTCACTCACTCTCACACTCACTCTCTCACACTAACTCTCTCACTCAATCTCACACTCACTCTCTCTCACTCACTCTCCCTCACTCTCCCTCACTCTCCCTCACTCTCACTCTCCCTCACACTCTCTCACTCTCACTCACTCACACTCACAAACTCACACTCACACTCACATTCAATCTCACACTCTCACACTCACTCTAACACACTCACTCTCTCTCTCACACTCACTCTCTCTCTCTCACACTCTCACTCTCTCTCACTCTGTCACTCTCTCTCACTCACTCACACTCACACTCACACTCACTCCCTCTCACGCACTCCCTCTCACTTTCTCACTCTCTCTCTCTCTCAATCTCTCTCTCTCTCTCAATCTCTCACTCTCTCACTCACTCTCTCACTCTCTCACTCTCTCACTCTCACTCACTCACACTCTCTCACACTCACTATCACTCACTCTCTCACACACACTCTCATTCTCACACTCTCACACCCTCACTCTCTCTCACTCACTCTCACTCTCTCTCAATCTCTTTCACTCACTCTCAATCTCTCTCACTCTCACCCTCTCTCTCTCAATCACTCTCTCTTTCGCTCACTCTCTCTCACTCACTCGCTCCCTCTCTCATTCACTGTCTCTCTCTCACTCACTCTCTCTCACTCCCACTCACTCTCTCTCACTCACTAACTCACCCACTCCCTCTCACTCACTCACTCCCTCTCTCACTCTCTCCCTCTCTCTCTCACTCCCTCACTCCCTCTCTCTCTCACTCTCTCTCACTCTCTCTCTCTCACTCACTCTCTCTCTCTCTCACTCACTCTCACACTCACTCTCACTCACTCTCACTCACTCACTCTCACTCTCACACTCACTCTCACTCTCACTCTCACTCACTCACACTCACTCACACTCACATTCACTCACACTCACTCACACTCACTCTCACACTCACACTCTCTCACACTCACTCTCACAATCTCACACTCTCTCACACTCTCACACTCTCTCACTCACTCTCTCTCACTCTGTCACTCTCACTCACTCTCATTATCTCACTCACTCTCTCACTCTCTCACACTCTCTCTCTCAATCTCTCATTCTCTCTCTCTCTCAATCTCTCACTCACTCTCTCACTCTCACTCTCTCACTCTCTCACTCACTGACTCTCACTCTCTCACTCACTCTCACACTCACTCACTCTCACACTCTCTCACACTCACTCTCTCTCATTCTCACACTCACACTCTCACACTCTTACACTCACTCTCTCAGTCTCACTCACTCTCACTCTCTCTCACTCACTCTCACTCTCACTCTCACTCTCACTCACTCACACTCACTCACTCACTCTCACACTCACACTCACTCACTCACTCTCACACTCTCACACTCTCTCTCTCACTCTCTCTCTCACTCTGTCACTCTCACTCACTCTCACTCTCTCACTCACTCTCACTCTCACTCACTCACTCACTCACACTCTCACTCACACTAACTCCCTCTCACTCACTCTCTCTCTCACTCACTCTCTCTCTCACTCTTACTTTCTCACTCTCTCTCTCTCAATCTCTCATTCTCTCTCTCTCTCAATCTCTCACTCACTCTCTCACTCTCACTCTCTCACTCTCACTCACTCACTCTCACTCTCTCACTCACTCTCACACTCACTCACTCTCACACTCACTCTCTCACACTCACTCTCTCTCATTCTCACACTCACACTCTCACACTCTTACACTCACTCTCACTCTCAGTCTCTCACTCACTCTCAGTCTCTCTCACTCACTCTCACTCTCTCACTCACTCTCACTCTCTCACTAACTCTAATTCACTGTCACTCACTCTCAATCTCTCTGACTCTTACTCACTCTCTCTCTCTCATTCACTCTCTCTCTCACTCACTCTCTCTCTCTCACTCACTCTCTCTCACTCACTTACTCTCAGTCCACTCACTCTCTCACTCCCACTCACTCTCTCCCACTCACTCACTCACTCCCACTCACTCATTCACTCTCACTCACTCACTCCCACTCACTCGAACTCACTCACTCCCTCTCTCACTCCCTCTCTCACTCCCTCTCTCTCTCTCTCACTCTCCCTCACTCTCACTCTCTCTCTCACATTCTCACACTCACACTCACACTCTCACACACTCTCACTCTCTCACTCACTCCCTCTCTCACTCTCTCTCTCACTCTCTCTCTCTCACTCACACTCACTCACTCACACTCACTCACACCCTCTCCCACTCACTCACTCACTCCCTCTCTCACTCCCTCTCTCACTCCCTCTCTCACTCACTCTCTCTCACTCACTCTCTCTCACTCACTCTCTCTCTCACTCTCTCTCTCACTCCCTCACTCTCACTCTCTCACTCTCTCACTCCCTCTCACTCCCTTTCACTCCCTCTCATACTCTCTCACACTCTCACTCTCACACACTCTCTCTCACTTACTCTCTCACTCACTCTCTCACTCTCATTCTCTCTCACTCTCACTTTCTATCTCACCGTCTCTCTCACACTATCTCACTCTCACTCTCTCTCTCACTCTCTCACCCTTTCTCACTCTCACTCTCACACTCACTCACTCACTCACTGACTCTCACTCTCACTCTCTCACTCACTCTCACTCACTCACTCTCACTCACTCACTCTCACTCACTCTCACTCACTCACTCACTCTCTCTCACTCCCTCCCTCTCACCCATTCACTCCCTCTCACTCACTCACTCTCTCACACTCTCTGACTCACTCACTCTCTCTCTCACTCTCACTCACTCTCTCACTCTCTCTCTCACACTCACTCACACTCACTCACTCACACTCACACTCGCTCACACTCACACTCACACTCACACTCACTCACTCTCACTCTCACTCACTCTCACTCTGACTCACTCTCTCACTCATTCTCACTCTCTCACTCACTCACTCTCACTCTCACTCACTCTCTCACTCTCACTCTCTCACTCTCACTCTGTCTCTCACTCTCTCTCACTATCACTCTCACTCTCTCTCACTATCACTCTCACTCTTTCTCACTCACTCTCACTCTCTCACTCACTCTCACTCTCTCACTCTCTCACTCTCACTCTTACTCTCTCACTCTCACTCTTACTCACTCTCTCTCACTCTCTCACGCACTCTCACTCTCTCACTCACTCTCACTTACGCACTCAATCTCCCTCACTCACTCTCACTCATTCACTCACTCTCACTCACTCTCACTCACTCTTTCACTCTCTCTCCCACTCACTCTCTCACTCTCTCTCCCACTCACTCACTCACTCTCACACACTCTCTCCCACTCAAACACTCTCTCCCACCCACCCACTCACCCACTCTCACTCACCCACTCGCTCTCCCTCAATCTCTCACTATCTCTCACTCTCTCTTTCTCTCTCAGTCTCTCACTCACTCACTCACTCTCACTCACTCACTCACTCTCACTCACTCACTCTCTCTCACTCTCTCTCACTCTCACTCACTCTCACACTCACTCTCTCACACTCACTCTCTCTCACTCACTCTCCCTCACTCTCACTCTCTCTCACACTCACTCTCACACTCTCTCACTCTCACACTCACTCTCACTCTCACTCTCACTCACTGATACTCACACTCACTCACTCACTCACACTCACTCACACAAACTAACACTCAAACTCACACTCACACTCTCTCGCACTCACTCTCACACTCCCTCACACTCTCACACTCTCTCACTCACTCTCTCTCTCATTCTGTCACTCTCACTCACTCTCACTCTCACTCACTCACTCTCTCTCACTCACTCACTCACACTCTCACTCACACTCTCACTCACAATCACTCACACTCACTCACTCCCTCTGACTCACTCTCTCTCACTCTCACTTACTCTCTCTCACTCTCTCACTCTCTCTCTCAATCTCTCATTCTCTCTCTCTCTCAATCTTTCACTCTCTCACTCTCACTCTCTCACTCACTCTCACTCTCTCACTTACTCACTCTCACTCACTCACTCTCACACTCTCACACTCTTACACTCACTCTCACTCTCAGTCTCTCACTCACTCTCAGTCTCTCACTCACTCTCAGTCTCTCACTCACTCTCACTCTCTCACTCACTCTAACTCTCACTCACTCTCACTCTCTCTCACTCACTCTCTCTCACTCTCTCTCTCTCACTCACTCTCTCTCTCTCACTCACTCCCTCTCACTCTTTCTCTCAGTCACTCTCTCTCTCTCTCACTCTCAATCTCTCACTCTCTCAATCTCTCACAATCTCTCACTCTCTCTTTCTCTCTCAGTCTCTCACTCACTCACTCACTCTCACTCACTCACTCACTCTCACTCAGTCAGTCTCTCTCACTCTCTCTCACTCTCACTCACTCTCACACTCACTCTCTCACACTAACTCTCTCTCACTCCATCTCAAACACTCTCACTCACTCTCCCTCACTCACTCTCCCTCACTCACTCTCCCTCACTCTCACTCTCACTCTCACACTCACTCTCACTCTCACTCTCACTCTCACTCACTGATACTCACACTCACTCACTCACACTCACTCACACACACTCACACTCAAACTCACACTCACACTCTCTCACACTCACTCTCACACTCTCACACTCCCTCACACTCTCACACTCTCTCACTCACTCTCTCTCTCACTCTGTCACTCTCACTCACTCTCACTCTCTCACTCACTCACTCTCTCTCACTCACTCACACTCTCACTCACAATCACTCACACTCACTCCCACCCACTTACACACTCTT
>NC_139475.1:37507500-37515000 GCF_057233095.1 Heloderma suspectum | reverse complement strand
CTCTCACTCTCTCTCACTCACTAACTCACCCACTCCCTCTCACTCACTCACTCCCTCTCACGCACTCACTCCCTCTCACTCTTTCTCTCAGTCACTCTCTCTCTCTCACTCTCTCTCACTCTCTCTCACTCACTCTCACACTCACTCTCTCTCACTCACTCTCACACTCACTCTCACTCACTCTCACTCACTCACTCTCACTCTCACACTCACTCTCACTCTCACTCTCACACTCACTCTCACTCTCACTCTCACTCTCACTCACTCACACTCACTCACACTCACATTCACTCACACTCACTCACACTCACTCTCACACTCACACTCTCTCACACTCACTCTCACAATCTCACACTCTCTCACACTCTCACACTCTCTCACTCACTCTCTCTCACTCTGTCACTCTCACTCACTCTCATTATCTCACTCACTCTCTCACTCTCTCACACTCTCTCTCTCAATCTCTCATTCTCTCTCTCTCTCAATCTCTCACTCACTCTCTCACTCTCACTCTCTCACTCTCTCACTCACTGACTCTCACTCTCTCACTCACTCTCACACTCACTCACTCTCACACTCTCTCACACTCACTCTCTCTCATTCTCACACTCACACTCTCACACTCTTACACTCACTCTCTCAGTCTCACTCACTCTCACTCTCTCTCACTCACTCTCACTCTCACTCTCACTCTCACTCTCACTCACTCACACTCACTCACTCACTCTCACACTCACACTCACTCACTCACTCTCACACTCTCACACTCTCTCTCTCACTCTCTCTCTCACTCTGTCACTCTCACTCACTCTCACACTCTCACTCACTCTCACTCTCACTCACTCACTCACTCACACTCTCACTCACACTAACTCCCTCTCACTCACTCTCTCTCTCACTCACTCTCTCTCTCACTCTTACTTTCTCACTCTCTCTCTCTCAATCTCTCATTCTCTCTCTCTCAATCTCTCACTCACTCTCTCACTCTCACTCTCTCACTCTCACTCTCTCACTCACTCTCACACTCACTCACTCTCACACTCACTCTCTCACACTCACTCTCTCTCATTCTCACACTCACACTCTCACACTCTTACACTCACTCTCACTCTCAGTCTCTCACTCACTCTCAGTCTCTCTCACTCACTCTCACTCTCTCACTCACTCTCACTCTCTCACTAACTCTAATTCACTGTCACTCACTCTCAATCTCTCTCACTCTTACTCACTCTCTCTCTCTCATTCACTCTCTCTCTCACTCACTCTCTCTCTCTCACTCACTCTCTCTCACTCACTTACTCTCAGTCCACTCACTCTCTCACTCCCACTCTCTCTCTCCCACTCACTCACTCACACTCACACTCGCTCACACTCACACTCACACTCACACTCACTCACTCTCACTCTCACTCCCTCTCACTCTGACTCACTCTCTCACTCACTCTCACTCTCTCACTCACTCACTCTCACTCTCACTCACTCTCTCACTCTCACTCTCTCACTCTCACTCTCTCTCTCACTCTCTCTCACTATCACTCTCACTCTCTCTCACTATCACTCTCACTCTTTCTCACTCACTCTCACTCTCTCACTCACTCTCACTCTCTCACTCTCTCACTCTCACTCTTACTCTCTCACTCTCACTCTTACTCACTCTCTCTCACTCTCTCACGCACTCTCACTCTCTCACTCACTCTCACTCACGCACTCAATCTCCCTCACTCACTCTCACTCATTCACTCACTCTCACTCACTCTCACTCACTCTCTCACTCTCTCTCCCACTCAATCTCTCACTCTCTCTCCCACTCACTCACTCATTCTCACACACTCTCTCCCACTCAAACACTCTCTCCCACCCACCCACTCACCCACTCTCACTCACCCACTCGCTCTCCCTCAATCTCTCACTATCTCTCACTCTCTCTTTCTCTCTCAGTCTCTCACTCACTCACTCACTCTCACTCACTCACTCACTCTCACTCACTCACTCTCTCTCACTCTCTCTCACTCTCACTCACTCTCACACTCACTCTCTCACACTCACTCACTCTCACTCCATCTCAAACACACTCTCACTCACTCTCCCTCACTCACTCTCCCTCACTCACTCTCCCTCACTCTCACTCTCTCTCACACTCACTCTCACACTCTCTCACTCTCACACTCACTCTCACTCTCACTCTCACTCACTGATACTCACACTCACTCACTCACTCACACTCACTCACACAAACTAACACTCAAACTCACACTCACACTCTCTCGCACTCACTCTCACACTCCCTCACACTCTCACACTCTCTCACTCACTCTCTCTCTCATTCTGTCACTCTCACTCACTCTCACTCTCACTCACTCACTCTCTCTCACTCACTCACTCACACTCTCACTCACACTCTCACTCACAATCACTCACACTCACTCACTCCCTCTGACTCACTCTCTCTCACTCTCACTTACTCTCTCTCACTCTCTCACTCTCTCTCTCAATCTCTCATTCTCTCTCTCTCTCAATCTTTCACTCTCTCACTCTCACTCTCTCACTCACTCTCACTCTCTCACTTACTCACTCTCACTCACTCACTCTCACACTCTCACACTCTTACACTCACTCTCACTCTCAGTCGCTCACTCACTCACAGTCTCTCACTCACTCTCAGTCTCTCACTCACTCTCACTCTCTCACTCTCTCTCTCTCACTCACTCTCTCTCTCTCACTCACTCTCTCTCACTCACTCAATCTCACTCCACTCACTCTCTCACTCCCACTAACTCACTCCCACTCACTATCTCTCTCTCACTCCCTCTCTCACTCTCTCTCTCTCACTCTCTCTCTTTCACTCACTCACTCTCACTCTCACTCACACTCTCTCTCACTCACTCGCTCTCACTCTCACTCACACTCTCACTCACAATCACTCACACTCACTCACACTCACTCACTTCCTCACTCACTTCCTCACTCACTCTCACTTTCTCACTCTCTCTCACTCTCTCACTAACTCTAACTCACTGTCACTCACTCTCAATCTCTCTCACTCTTACTCACTCTCTCTCTCTCATTCACTCTCTCTCTCTCACTCACTCTCTCTCTCTCACTCACTCTCTCTCACTCACTTACTCTCAGTCCACTCACTCTCTCACTCCCACTCACTCTCTCCCACTCACTCACTCACTCCCACTCACTCATTCACTCCCACTCACTCACTCACTCCCACTCACTCCAACTCACTCACTCCCTCTCTCACTCCCTCTCTCACTCCCTCTCTCTCTCTCTCACTCTCTCTCACTCTCACTCTCTCACATTCTTACACTCACACTCCCACTCTCATACACTCTCACTCTCTCTCTCTCACTCTCTCTCTCACTCTCTCTCTCTCATTCTCTCTCTCCCTCTCACTCTCTCACACACTCTCTCTCTGTCTCACTCACTCTCTCACTCACTCCCTCTCTCACTCACTCTCTCACTCTCTCACTCACACTCACTAACTCACACTCACTCACACCCTCTCCCACTCACTCACTCACTCCCTCTCTCACTCCCTCTCACTCCCTCTCTCACTCACTCTCTCTCACTCACTCTCTCTCTCACTCTCTCTCTCACTCCCTCACTCTCACTCTCTCACTCTCTCACTCCCTCTCACTCCCTTTCACTCCCTCTCATACTCTCTCACACTCTCACTCTCACACACTCTCTCTCACTTACTCTCTCACTCACTCCCTCACTCTCATTCTCTCTCACTCTCACTTTCTATCTCACATTCTCTCTCACACTATCTCACTCACTCTCTCTCTCACTCTCTCACCCTTTCTCACTCTCACTCTCACACTCACTCACTCACTCACTGACTCTCACTCTCACTCTCTCACTCACTCTCACTCACTCACTCTCACTCACTCTCACTCACTCACTCTCTCTCACTCCCTCCCTCTCACCCATTCACTCCCTCTCACTCACTCTATCACACTCTCTCACTCACTCACTCTCTCTCTCACTCTCACTCACTCTCTCACTCTCTCTCTCACACTCACTCACACTCACTCACTCACACTCACACTCGCTCACACTCACACTCACACTCACTCACTCTCACTCTCACTCACTCTCACTCTGACTCACTCTCTCACTCACTCTCACTCTCTCACTCACTCTCTCTCACTCTCTCACTCACTCACTCTCACTCTCACTCACACTCTCACTCACAATCACTCACACTCACTCACACTCACTCACTCCCTCTCACTCACTCTCACTTTCTCACTCTCCCTCACTCTCTCTCACTCTCTCACTAACTCTAATTCACTGTCACTCACTCTCAATCTCTCTCACTCTTACTCACTCTCTCTCTCTCATTCACTCTCTCTCTCTCACTCACTCTCTCTCTCTCACTCACTCTCTCTCACTCACTTACTCTCAGTCCACTCACTCTCTCACTCCCACTCACTCTCTCCCACTCACTCACTCACTCCCACTCACTCATTCACTCCCACTCACTCACTCACTCCCACTCACTCCAACTCACTCACTCCCTCTCTCACTCCCTCTCTTACTCCCTCTCTCTCTCTCACTCTCTCTCACTCTCACTCTCTCTCTCACATTCTCACACTCACACTCCCACTCTCATACACTCTCACTCTCTCTCTCTCACTCTCTCTCTCACTCTCTCTCTCTCACTCTCTCTCTCCCTCTCACTCCCTCTCACTCCCTTTCACTCCCTCTCATACTCTCTCACACTCTCACTCTCACCCACTCTCTCTCACTTACTCTCTCACTCACTCCCTCACTCTCATTCTCTCTCTCTCACTTTCTATCTCACATTCTCTCTCACACTATCTCACTCACTCTCTCTCTCACTCTCTCACCCTTTCTCACTCTCACTCTCACACTCACTCACTCACTCACTGACTCTCACTCTCACTCTCACTCACTCTCACTCACTCACTCTCACTCACTCTCACTCACTCACTCTCTCTCACTCCCTCCCTCTCACCCATTCACTCCCTCTCACTCACTCACTCTCTCACACTCTCTCACTCACTCACTCTCTCTCTCACTCTCACTCACTCTCTCACTCTCTCTCTCACACTCACTCACACTCACTCACTCACACTCACTCGCTCACACTCACACTCACACTCACTCACTCTCACTCTCACTCACTCTCACTCTGACTCACTCTCTCACTCACTCTCACTCTCTCACTCACTCTCTCTCACTCTCTCACTCACTCACTCTCACTCTCACTCACTATCACTCTCACTCTTTCTCACTCACTCTCACTCTCTCACTCACTCTCACTCTCTCACTCTCACTCTTACTCTCTCACTCACACTCTTACTCACTCTCTCTCTCTCACGCACTCTCACTCTCTCACTCACTCTCACTCACTCTCACTCACTCTCTCACTCTCTCTCCCACTCACTCTCTCACTCTCTCTCCCACTCACTCACTCACTCTCACACACTCTCTCCCACTCAAACACTCTCTCCCACCCACCCACTCACCCACTCTCACTCACCCACTCGCTCTCTCTCACTCTCTCACTCTCTCTCTCACTCTCTCTCTCACTCTCTCACACACTCACTCTGACTCTCTCTCTCACTCTCACTCACTCTCACTCACTGACTCACTCACTCCCTCTCACTCACTCCCTCTCACTCTCTCACTCACTCACTCTCACTCTCACTCACTATCACTCTCACTCTTTCTCACTCACTCTCACTCTCTCACTCACTCTCACTCTCTCACTCTCACTCTTACTCTCTCACTCTCACTCTTACTCTCTCTCTCTCACGCACTCTCACTCTCTCACTCACTCTCACTCACGCACTCAATCTCCCTCACTCACTCTCACTCACTCACTCTCACTCACTCTCACTCACTCTCTCACTCTCTCTCCCACTCACTCTCTCACTCTCTCTCCCACTCACTCACTCACTCTCACACACTCTCTCCCACTCAAACACTCTCTCCCACCCACCCACTCACCCACTCTCACTCACCCACTCGCTCTCTCTCACTCTCTCACTCTCTCTCTCACTCTCTCTCTCACTCTCTCACACACTCACTCTGACTCTCTCTCTCACTCTCACTCACTCTCACTCACTGACTCACTCACTCCCTCTCACTCACTCCCTCTCACTCTTTCTCTCAGTCACTCTCTCTCTCTCTCACTCTCAATCTCTCACTCTCTCAATCTCTCACTATCTCTCACTCTCTCTTTCTCTCTCAGTCTCTCACTCACTCACTCACTCTCACTCACTCACTCACTCTCACTCACTCACTCTCTCTCACTCTCTCTCACTCTCACTCACTCTCACACTCACTCTCTCACACTAACTCTCTCTCACTCCATCTCAAACACTCTCACTCACTCTCCCTCACTCACTCTCCCTCACTCACTCTCCCTCACTCTCACTCTCCCTCACTCTCACTCTCCCTCACTCTCACTCTCACACTCACTCTCACTCTCACTCACTGATACTCACACTCACTCACACTCACTCACACACACTCACACTCAAACTCACACTCACACTCTCTCACACTCACTCTCACACTCTCACACTCCCTCACACTCTCACACTCTCACTCATTCTCTCTCTCACTCTGTCACTCTCACTCACTCTCACTCTCTCACTCACTCACTCGCTCTCACTCACTCACACTCTCACTCACAATCACTCACACTCACTCACTCCCTCTGACTCACTCTCTCTCACTCTCACTTACTCTCTCTCACTCTCTCACTCTCTCTCTCAATCTCTCATTCTCTCTCTCTCTCAATCTCTTTCACTCTCTCACTCTCACTCTCTCACTCACACTCTCTCACTTACTCACTCTCACTCACTCACTCTCACACTCACTCTCTCACTCTCTCTCATTCTCACACTCACACTCACACTCTTACACTCACTCTCCCTCTCAGTCTCTCACTCTCAGTCTCTCACTCACTCTCACTCTCTCACTCACTCTAACTCACTCTCACTCACTCTCACTCTCTCTCACTCACTCTCTCTCTCACTCACTCTCTCTCTCTCTCACTCTCTCTCTCTCACTCACTCTCTCTCTCTCACTCACTCTCGCGCTCTCACTCAATCTCACTCCACTCACTCGCACTCCCACTAACTCACTCCCACTCACTATCTCTCTCTCACTCTCTCTCTCACTCTCTCTCTCTCACTCTCTCTCTTTCACTCACTCACTCTCACTCTCACTCACACTCTCTCTCTCACTCACTCACTCTCACTCTCTCTCACTCTCTCACTCTCTCTCTCTCAATCTCTCATTCTCTCTCTCAATCTCTCACTCACTCTCTCACTCTCACTCACTCACTCTCACTCTCTCACTCACTCACTATCACTCACTCTCTCACACTCACTCTCTCTCATTCTCACACTCACACTCTCACACTCTTACACTCACTCTCACTCAGTCTCTCACTCACTCTCAGTCTCACTCACTCTCACTCTCTCACTCACTCTAACTCACTCTCAC
>NC_139475.1:37487500-37490000 GCF_057233095.1 Heloderma suspectum | reverse complement strand
CTCTCTCTCTCACTCTCACTCACTCTCTCACTCTCTCTCTCACACTCACTCACACTCACTCACTCACACTCACACTCGCTCACACTCACACTCACACTCACACTCACTCACTCTCACTCTCACTCACTCTCACTCTGACTCACTCTCTCACTCATTCTCACTCTCTCACTCACTCACTCTCACTCTCACTCTGTCTCTCACTCTCTCTCACTATCACTCTCACTCTCTCTCACTATCACTCTCACTCTTTCTCACTCACTCTCACTCTCTCACTCACTCTCACTCTCTCACTCTCTCACTCTCACTCTTACTCTCTCACTCTCACTCTTACTCACTCTCTCTCACTCTCTCACGCACTCTCACTCTCTCACTCACTCTCACTCACGCACTCAATCTCCCTCACTGACTCTCACTCATTCACTCACTCTCACTCACTCTCACTCACTCTTTCACTCTCTCTCCCACTCACTCTCTCACTCTCTCTCCCACTCACTCACTCACTCTCACACACTCTCTCCCACTCAAACACTCTCTCCCACCCACCCACTCACCCACTCTCACTCACCCACTCGCTCTCCCTCAATCTCTCACTATCTCTCACTCTCTCTTTCTCTCTCAGTCTCTCACTCACTCACTCACTCTCACTCACTCACTCACTCTCACTCACTCACTCTCTCTCACTCTCTCTCACTCTCACTCACTCTCACACTCACTCTCTCACACTCACTCTCTCTCACTCCATCTCAAACACACTCTCACTCACTCACTCTCTCTCACTCTCACTCACTCTCACACTCACTCTCTCACACTCACTCTCTCTCACTCCATCTCAAACACACTCTCACTCTCTCTCTCTCACTCTCTCTCTCACTCTCTCTCTCTCACTCTCTCTCTCCCTCTCACTCCCTCTCACTCCCTTTCACTCCCTCTCATACTCTCTCACACTCTCACTCTCACACACTCTCTCTCACTTACTCTCTCACTCACTCCCTCACTCTCATTCTCTCTCTCTCACTTTCTATCTCACATTCTCTCTCACACTATCTCACTCACTCTCTCTCTCACTCTCTCACCCTTTCTCACTCTCACTCTCACACTCACTCACTCACTCACTGACTCTCACTCTCACTCTCACTCACTCTCACTCACTCACTCTCACTCACTCTCACTCACTCACTCTCTCTCACTCCCTCCCTCTCACCCATTCACTCCCTCTCACTCACTCACTCTCTCACACTCTCTCACTCACTCACTCTCTCTCTCACTCTCACTCACTCTCTCACTCTCTCTCTCACACTCACTCACACTCACTCACTCACACTCACTCGCTCACACTCACACTCACACTCACTCACTCTCACTCTCACTCACTCTCACTCTGACTCACTCTCTCACTCACTCTCACTCTCTCACTCACTCTCTCTCACTCTCTCATTCACTCACTCTCACTCTCACTCACTATCACTCTCACTCTTTCTCACTCACTCTCACTCTCTCACTCACTCTCACTCTCTCACTCTCACTCTTACTCTCTCACTCTCACTCTTACTCACTCTCTCTCTCTCACGCACTCTCACTCTCTCACTCACTCTCACTCACGCACTCAATCTCCCTCACTCACTCTCACTCTTTCACTCACTCTCACTCACTCTCACTCACTCTCTCACTCTCTCTCCCACTCACTCTCTCACTCTCTCTCCCACTCACTCACTCACTCTCACACACTCTCTCCCACTCAAACACTCTCTCCCACCCACCCACTCACCCACTCTCACTCACCCACTCGCTCTATCTCACTCTCTCACTCTCTCTCTCACTCTCTCTCTCACTCTCTCACACACTCACTCTGACTCTCTCTCTCACTCTCACTCACTCTCACTCACTGACTCACTCACTCCCTCTCACTCACTCCCTCTCACTCTCTCACTCACTCACTCTCACTCTCACTCACTATCACTCTCACTCTTTCTCACTCACTCTCACTCTCTCACTCACTCTCACTCTCTCACTCTCACTCTTACTCTCTCACTCTCACTCTTACTCTCTCTCTCTCACGCACTCTCACTCTCTCACTCACTCTCACTCACGCACTCAATCTCCCTCACTCACTCTCACTCTTTCACTCACTCTCACTCACTCTCACTCACTCTCTCACTCTCTCTCCCACTCACTCTCTCACTCTCTCTCCCACTCACTCACTCACTCTCACACACTCTCTCCCACTCAAACACTCTCTCCCACCCACCCACTCACCCACTCTCACTCACCCACTCGCTCTCTCTCACTCTCTCACTCTCTCTCTCACTCTCTCTCTCACTCTCTCACACACTCACTCTGACTCTCTCTCTCACTCTCACTCACTCTCACTCACTGACTCACTCACTCCCTCTCACTCACTCCCTCTCACTCTTTCTCTCAGTCACTCTCTCTCTCTCTCACTCTCAATCTCTCACTCTCTCAATCTCTCACTATCTCTCACTCTCTCTTTCTCTCTCAGTCT
>NC_139475.1:37460000-37470000 GCF_057233095.1 Heloderma suspectum | reverse complement strand
TCCCTTTCACTCCCTCTCATACTCTCTCACACTCTCACTCTCACACACTCTCTCTCACTTACTCTCTCACTCACTCTCTCACTCTCATTCTCTCTCACTCTCACTTTCTATCTCACAGTCTCTCTCACACTATCTCACTCTCACTCTCTCTCTCACTCTCTCACCCTTTCTCACTCTCACTCTCACACTCACTCACTCACTCACTGACTCTCACTCTCACTCTCTCACTCACTCTCACTCACTCACTCTCACTCACTCACTCTCACTCACTCTCACTCACTCACTCACTCTCTCTCACTCCCTCCCTCTCACCCATTCACTCCCTCTCACTCACTCACTCTCTCACACTCTCTGACTCACTCACTCTCTCTCTCACTCTCACTCACTCTCTCACTCTCTCTCTCACACTCACTCACACTCACTCACTCACACTCACACTCGCTCACACTCACACTCACAATCACACTCACTCACTCTCACTCTCACTCACTCTCACTCTGACTCACTCTCTCACTCATTCTCACTCTCTCACTCACTCACTCTCACTCTCACTCTGTCTCTCACTCTCTCTCACTATCACTCTCACTCTCTCTCACTATCACTCTCACTCTTTCTCACTCACTCTCACTCTCTCACTCACTCTCACTCTCTCACTCTCTCACTCTCACTCTTACTCTCTCACTCTCACTCTTACTCACTCTCTCTCACTCTCTCACGCACTCTCACTCTCTCACTCACTCTCACTCACGCACTCAATCTCCCTCACTCACTCTCACTCATTCACTCACTCTCACTCACTCTCACTCACTCTTTCACTCTCTCTCCCACTCACTCTCTCACTCTCTCTCCCACTCACTCACTCACTCTCACACACTCTCTCCCACTCAAACACTCTCTCCCACCCACCCACTCACCCACTCTCACTCACCCACTCGCTCTCCCTCAATCTCTCACTATCTCTCACTCTCTCTTTCTCTCTCAGTCTCTCACTCACTCACTCACTCTCACTCACTCACTTACTCTCACTCACTCACTCTCTCTCACTCTCTCTCACTCTCACTCACTCTCACACTCACTCTCTCACACTCACTCTCTCTCACTCCATCTCAAACACACTCTCACTCACTCTCCCTCACTCACTCTCCCTCACTCACTCTCCCTCACTCTCACTCTCTCTCACACTCACTCTCACACTCTCTCACTCTCACACTCACTCTCACTCTCACTCTCACTCACTGATACTCACACTCACTCACTCACTCACACTCACTCACACAAACTAACACTCAAACTCACACTCACACTCTCTCGCACTCACTCTCACACTCCCTCACACTCTCACACTCTCTCACTCACTCTCTCTCTCATTCTGTCACTCTCACTCACTCTCACTCTCACTCACTCACTCTCTCTCACTCACTCACTCACACTCTCACTCACACTCTCACTCACAATCACTCACACTCACTCACTCCCTCTGACTCACTCTCTCTCACTCTCACTTACTCTCTCTCACTCTCTCACTCTCTCTCTCAATCTCTCATTCTCTCTCTCTCTTAATCTTTCACTCTCTCACTCTCACTCTCTCACTCACTCTCACTCTCTCACTTACTCACTCTCACTCACTCACTCTCACACTCTCACACTCTTACACTCACTCTCACTCTCAGTCTCTCACTCACTCTCAGTCTCTCACTCACTCTCAGTCTCTCACTCACTCTCACTCTCTCACTCACTCTAACTCTCACTCACTCTCACTCTCTCTCACTCACTCTCTCTCACTCTCTCTCTCTCACTCACTCTTTCTCTCTCACTCACTCCCTCTCACTCTTTCTCTCAGTCACTCTCTCTCTCTCTCACTCTCAATCTCTCACTCTCTCAATCTCTCACAATCTCTCACTCTCTCTTTCTCTCTCAGTCTCTCACTCACTCACTCACTCTCACTCACTCACTCACTCTCACTCACTCAGTCTCTCTCACTCTCTCTCACTCTCACTCACTCTCACACTCACTCTCTCACACTAACTCTCTCTCACTCCATCTCAAACACTCTCACTCACTCTCCCTCACTCACTCTCCCTCACTCACTCTCCCTCACTCTCACTCTCACTCTCACTCTCACACTCACTCTCACTCTCACTCACTGATACTCACACTCACTCACTCACTCACACTCACTCACACACACTCACACTCAAACTCACACTCACACTCTCTCACACTCACTCTCACACTCTCACACTCCCTCACACTCTCACACTCTCTCACTCACTCTCTCTCTCACTCTGTCACTCTCACTCACTCTCACTCTCTCACTCACTCACTCTCTCTCACTCACTCACACTCTCACTCACAATCACTCACACTCACTCCCACCCACTTACACACTCTTCCACTCACACACTCTCTCCCACCCACCCACTCACAGACTCTCACTCAGGCACTCTCTCACTCTCTCTCTCTCTCTCACTCTCTCACTCTCTCTCACTCTCTCTCTCACTCTCACTAACTCTCTATCTCATTCTCACTCCCTCCCTCTCACTCACTCCCTCTCACTCACTCACTTCCTCTCTCTTTCTCTCACTCTCTCTCTCTCTCTCACTCTCACTCTCTCTCTCAATCTATTTCTCTCTATCTCTCACTCTCTCACTCTCTCACTCTCTCTCCCACTCTCTCTCACTCACTCACTCTCACTCACTCTCACACTCACTCTCTCACACTAACTCTCTCACTCAATCTCACACTCACTCTCTCTCACTCACTCTCCCTCACTCTCCCTCACTCTCCCTCACTCTCACTCTCCCTCACACTCTCTCACTCTCACTCACTCACACTCACAAACTCACACTCACACTCACATTCAATCTCACACTCTCACACTCACTCTAACACACTCACTCTCTCTCTCACACTCACTCTCTCTCTCTCACACTCTCACTCTCTCTCACTCTGTCACTCTCTCTCACTCACTCACACTCACACTCACACTCACTCCCTCTCACTCACTCCCTCTCACTTTCTCACTCTCTCTCTCTCTCAATCTCTCTCTCTCTCTCAATCTCTCACTCTCTCACTCACTCTCTCACTCTCTCACTCTCTCACTCTCACTCACTCACACTCTCTCACACTCACTATCACTCACTCTCTCACACACACTCTCATTCTCACACTCTCACACCCTCACTCTCTCTCACTCACTCTCACTCTCTCTCAATCTCTTTCACTCACTCTCAATCTCTCTCACTCTCACCCTCTCTCTCTCAATCACTCTCTCTTTCGCTCACTCTCTCTCACTCACTCGCTCCCTCTCTCATTCACTATCTCTCTCTCACTCACTCTCTCTCACTCCCACTCACTCTCTCTCACTCCCACTCACTCTCTCACTCCCACTCACTCACTCACTCCCACTCACTCACTCACTCCCACTCACTCCCACTCACTCACTCCCAGTCACTCACTCCCAGTCACTCACTCCCTCTCAATCACTCCCTCTCTCTTACTCCCTCTCTCTCACTCTCACACTCTCACACCCTCTCTCTCACTCTCACTCTCACTCTCACTCACTCACTCTCACTCTCTCTCACACTCTCTCTCACAGTCTCTCTCACTCTCACTCTCAATCTCTCACTCTCTCACTCACTCTCACTCACTCTCTCTCTCACTCAGTCTCTCACTCTCAGTCTCTCACTCTCACTCACTCACTCTCACTCACTCCCTCTCACTCTCTCACTAACGCTCTCACTCTCACTCTCTCTCACTCTCTCTCACTCTCTCTCACTCTCACTCTCACTCACTCTCTCACTCACTCACTCTCACTCTCTCACTCACTCACTCTCAATCACACTCACTCACTCACTCTCAATCACACTCTCACTCTCACTCACTCACTCCCTTACTCTCACTAACTCCCTCACTCTCACACTCACTCTCTCTCACTCTCTCTCTCTCACTCTCACAATCTCACTCTCTCTCCCTCACTCTCTCTCACTCTCTCACTCTCACTCACTCTCTCTCACTCTCCCTCTCTCTCACTCACTCCCTCGCTCTCTCATTCCCTCTCTCTCACTCCCTCTCTCACTCTCTCCCTCTCTCTCTCTCTCACTCCCTCTCTCTCTCTCTCACTCTCTCTCACTGACTCTCTCTCACTCTCACTCACTCTCTCACTCTCTCTCTCTTTCTCACTCTCACTCTCTCAATCACTCACTCTCACTCACTCACTCTCACTCACTCTCATTCACTCTCACTCACTCTCTCACTCACTCTCCCACTCACTCACTCTCACTCATTCACACTCACTCACACTCACTCCCACCCACTTACACACTCTTCCACTCACACACTCTCTCCCACCCACCCACTCACAGACTCTCACTCAGGCACTCTCTCACTCTCTCTCTCTCTCTCTCTCACTCTCT
The DNA here is from genome assembly GCF_057233095.1 of Heloderma suspectum. NCBI lineage: Eukaryota > Metazoa > Chordata > Lepidosauria > Squamata > Helodermatidae > Heloderma > Heloderma suspectum. The sequence goes on along the minus strand of NC_139475.1, from coordinate 37,465,585 downwards.
CACTCTCTCTCACTCTCTCTCTCACACTCACTAACTCTCTATCTCACTCTCACTCACTCCCTCTCACTCACTCCCTCTCACTCACTCACTTCCTCTCTCTTTCTCTCACTCTCTCTCTCTCTCTCACTCTCACTCTCTCTCTCAATCTATTACTCTCTCAATCTCTCACTCTCTCACTCTCTCACTCTCTCTCCCACTCTCTCTCACTCACTCACTCTCACTCCCTCTCACACTCACTCTCTCACACTCACTCTCTCACTCAATCTCACACTCACTCTCTCTCACTCACTCTCCCTCACTCTCCCTCACTCTCCCTCACTCTCACTCTCCCTCACACTCTCTCACTCTCACTCACTCACACTCACAAACTCACACTCACACTCACATTCAATCTCACACTCTCACACTCACTCTAACACACTCACTCTCTCTCTCACACTCACTCTCTCTCTCTCACACTCTCACTCTCTCTCACTCTGTCACTCTCTCTCACTCACTCACTCACACTCACACTCACTCCCTCTCACTCACTCCCTCTCACTTTCTCACTCTCTCTCTCTCTCAATCTCTCTCTCTCTCTCAATCTCTCACTCTCTCACTCACTCTCTCACTCTCTCACTCTCACTCACTCACACTCTCTCACACTCACTCTCTATCACTCACTCTCTCACACTCACTCTCATTCTCACACTCTCACACTCTCACTCTCTCTCACTCACTCTCACTCTCTCTCAATCTCTCTCACTCTCTCTCAATCTCTCTCACTCACTCTCAATCTCTCTCACTCTCACCCTCTCTCTCTCAATCACTCTCTTTCGCTCACTCTCTCTCACTCACTCGCTCCCTCTCTCATTCACTGTCTCTCTCTCACTCACTCTCTCTCACTCCCACTCACTCTCTCTCACTCCCACTAACTCTCTCAATCCCACTCACTCTCTCACTCCCACTCACTCACTCCCACTCACTCACTCCCAGTCACTCACTCCCAGTCACTCACTCCCAGTCACTCACTCCCTCTCAATCACTCCCTCTCTCTTACTCCCTCTCTCTCACTCTCACACTCTCACACCCTCTCTCTCACTCTCACTCACTCACTCTCACTCTCTCTCACACTCTCTCTCACAGTCTCTCTCACTCTCACTCTCACTCTCTCACACTCACTCACACTCATTCACACTCACTCACTCTCACTCTCCCTCTCTCTCACACTCTCTCACACTCTCTCTCTCTCTCACTCTCACTCTCTCCCACTCTCTCTCACTCACTCACTCTCTCACTCTCTCACTCACTGTCTCTCTCACTCATGTTTTCTCACTTTCTCTCACTCTCTCTCAGTCTCTCACTCACTCACACTCACTCACTCACACATACACACTCACACTCACACTCACACTCACTCACTCTCTCACTGTCATTCATTCTCACTCCCTCTCTCTCTCATTCCCTCTCCCTCTCACTCTCTCTCTCTCACTCCCTCTCTCTCTCACTCCCTCTCACTCTCTCTCTCACTCACTCACTCTCTCTCACTCTCACTCTCTCACTCTCACACTCACTCTCTCTCACCCTCACTCTCTCTCACTCTGTCTCACTCACTCTCACTCTCTCACTCACTCCCTCTCACTCTCTCACACTCACTCTCTCTCATTCTCACACTATCACACTCTCACTCACTCTCACTCTCTCTCACTCTCTCTCACTCACTGACTCACGCAGTCCCTCACACTCACTCACTCCCTCTCACTCACTCACTCCCTCTCATTCTTTCTCTCAGTCACTCTCTCTCTCACTCTCACTCTCAATCTCTCACTCTCTCAATCTCTCACTCTCACTCTCTCTCTTTCTCTCTCACTCTCTCACTCACTCTCACTCACTCACTCACTCTCACTCACTATCACTCACTCACTCTCTCTCACTCTCACTCTCTCTCACTCACTCTCACACTCACTCTCTCACACTCACTCTCTCTCACTCCCTCTCAAACTCACACTCACTCACTCTCCCTCACTCACTCTCCCTCACTCTCACTCTCACTCTCTCTCACATGCACTCTCATACTCACTCTCACTCTCACACTCACTCTCACTCTCACTGACTCATTCACACTCACACTCACTCACTCACACTCACACTCACTCACACACACTCACACTCACACTCTCTCACACTCACTCTCACACTCTCACACTCTCACACTCTCTCACTCACTCTCTCTCACTCTATCACTCTCACTCACTCTCACTATCTCACTCACTCACTCACTCTCTCTCACTCACTCACTCACACTCTCACTCACACTCTCACTCACAATCACTCACACTCACTCACTCCCTCTCACTCACTCTCTCTCTCGCTCTCACTTTCTCACTCTCTCTCACTCTCTCACTCTCTCTCTATCTCTTATTCTCTCTCTCTCTCAATCTCTCACTCACTCTCTCACTCTCTCACTCTCACTCTCTCACTCACTCTCATTCTCTCACTTACTCACTCTCACTCACTCACTCTCACACTCACTCTCTCACACTCACTCTCTCTCATTCCCACACTCACACTCTCACACTCTTACACTCACTCTCACTCTCAGTCTCTCACTCAGTCTCAGTCTCTCTCACTCTCACTTTCTCACTCACTCTCTCACTCTCACTCTCTCACTCTCACTCTCTCTCTCACTCACTCCGACTCTCTCTCTCACTCTCACTCATTCTCACTCTCTCTCACTCTCTCTCACTCACTAACTCACCCACTCCCTCTCACTCACTCACTCCCTCTCACGCACTCACTCCCTCTCACTCTTTCTCTCAGTCACTCTCTCTCTCTCACTCTCTCTCACTCTCTCTCACTCACTCTCACACTCACTCTCTCTCACTCACTCTCACACTCACTCTCATTCACTCTCACTCACTCACTCTCACTCTCACACTCACTCTCACTCTCACTCTCACACTCACTCTCACTCTCACTCTCACTCTCACTCTCACTCACACTCACTCACACTCACATTCACTCACACTCACTCACACTCACTCTCACACTCACACTCTCTCACACTCACTCTCACAATCTCACACTCTCTCACACTCTCACACTCTCTCACTCACTCTCTCTCACTCTCTCACTCTCACTCACTCTCATTATCTCACTCACTCTCTCACTCTCTCACACTCTCTCTCTCAATCTCTCATTCTCTCTCTCTCTCAATCTCTCACTCACTCTCTCACTCTCACTCTCTCACTCTCTCACTCACTGACTCTCACTCTCTCACTCACTCTCACACTCACTCACTCTCACACTCTCTCACACTCACTCTCTCTCATTCTCACACTCACACTCTCACACTCTTACACTCACTCTCTCAGTCTCACTCACTCTCACTCTCTCTCACTCACTCTCACTCTCACTCTCACTCTCACTCTCACTCACTCACACTCACTCACTCTCACACTCACACTCACTCACTCACTCTCACACTCTCACACTCTCTCTCTCACTCTCTCTCTCACTCTGTCACTCTCACTCACTCTCACACTCTCACTCACTCTCACTCTCACTCACTCACTCACTCACACTCTCACTCACACTAACTCCCTCTCACTCACTCTCTCTCTCACTCACTCTCTCTCTCACTCTTACTTTCTCACTCTCTCTCTCTCAATCTCTCATTCTCTCTCTCTCTCAATCTCTCACTCACTCTCTCACTCTCACTCTCTCACTCTCACTCACTCACTCTCACTCTCTCACTCACTCTCACACTCACTCACTCTCACACTCACTCTCTCACACTCACTCTCTCTCATTCTCACACTCACACTCTCACACTCTTACACTCACTCTCACTCTCAGTCTCTCACTCACTCTCAGTCTCTCTCACTCACTCTCACTCTCTCACTCACTCTCACTCTCTCACTAACTCTAATTCACTGTCACTCACTCTCAATCTCTCTCACTCTTACTCACTCTCTCTCTCTCATTCACTCTCTCTCTCACTCACTCTCTCTCTCTCACTCACTCTCTCTCACTCACTTACTCTCAGTCCACTCACTCTCTCACTCCCACTCACTCTCTCCCACTCACTCACTCACTCCCACTCACTCATTCACTCCCACTCACTCACTCCCTCCCACTCACTCGAACTCACTCACTCCCTCTCTCACTCCCTCTCTCACTCCCTCTCTCTCTCTCTCACTCTCCCTCACTCTCACTCTCTCTCTCACATTCTCACACTCACACTCACACTCTCACACACTCTCACTCTCTCTCTCTCACTCTCTCTCTCACTCTCTCTCTCACACTCTCTCTCTCCCTCTCACTCTCTCACACACTCTCTCTCTGTCTCACTCACTCTCTCACTCACTCCCTCTCTCACTCTCTCTCTCACTCTCTCTCTCTCACTCACACTCACTCACTCACACTCACTCACACCCTCTCCCACTCACTCACTCACTCCCTCTCTCACTCCCTCTCTCACTCACTCTCTCTCACTCACTCTCTCTCTCACTCTCTCTCTCACTCCCTCACTCTCACTCTCTCACTCTCTCACTCCCTCTCACTCCCTCTCACTCCCTTTCACTCCCTCTCATACTCTCTCACACTCTCACTCTCACACACTCTCTCTCACTTACTCTCTCACTCACTCTCTCACTCTCATTCTCTCTCACTCTCACTTTCTATCTCACAGTCTCTCTCACACTATCTCACTCTCACTCTCTCTCTCACTCTCTCACCCTTTCTCACTCTCACTCTCACACTCACTCACTCACTCACTGACTCTCACTCTCACTCTCTCACTCACTCTCACTCACTCACTCTCACTCACTCACTCTCACTCACTCTCACTCACTCACTCACTCTCTCTCACTCCCTCCCTCTCACCCATTCACTCCCTCTCACTCACTCACTCTCTCACACTCTCTGACTCACTCACTCTCTCTCTCACTCTCACTCACTCTCTCACTCTCTCTCTCACACTCACTCACACTCACTCACTCACACTCACACTCGCTCACACTCACACTCACACTCACTCACTCTCACTCTCACTCACTCTCACTCTGACTCACTCTCTCACTCACTCTCACTCTCTCACTCACTCACTCTCACTCTCACTCACTCTCTCACTCTCACTCTCTCACTCTCACTCTCTCTCTCACTCTCTCTCACTATCACTCTCACTCTCTCTCACTATCACTCTCACTCTTTCTCACTCACTCTCACTCTCTCACTCACTCTCACTCTCTCACTCTCTCACTCTCTCACTCTCACTCTTACTCTCTCACTCTCACTCTTACTCACTCTCTCTCACTCTCTCACGCACTCTCACTCTCTCACTCACTCTCACTCACGCACTCAATCTCCCTCACTCACTCTCACTCATTCACTCACTCTCACTCACTCTCACTCACTCTTTCACTCTCTCTCCCACTCAATCTCTCACTCTCTCTCCCACTCACTCACTCACTCTCACACACTCTCTCCCACTCAAACACTCTCTCCCACCCACCCAATCACCCACTCTCACTCACCCACTCGCTCTCCCTCAATCTCTCACTATCTCTCACTCTCTCTTTCTCTCTCAGTCTCTCACTCACTCA
>NC_139475.1:37440000-37450000 GCF_057233095.1 Heloderma suspectum | reverse complement strand
TCTCTCACTCTCTCTTTCTCTCTCAGTCTCTCACTCACTCACTCACTCTCACTCACTCACTCACTCTCACTCACTCAGTCTCTCTCACTCTCTCTCACTCTCACTCACTCTCACACTCACTCTCTCACACTAACTCTCTCTCACTCCATCTCAAACACTCTCACTCACTCTCCCTCACTCACTCTCCCTCACTCACTCTCCCTCACTCTCACTCTCACTCTCACACTCACTCTCACTCTCACTCTCACTCACTGATACTCACACTCACTCACTCACTCACACTCACTCACACACACTCACACTCAAACTCACACTCACACTCTCTCACACTCACTCTCACACTCTCACACTCCCTCACACTCTCACACTCTCTCACTCACTCTCTCTCTCACTCTGTCACTCTCACTCACTCTCACTCTCTCACTAACTCACTCTCTCTCACTCACTCACACTCTCACTCACAATCACTCACACTCACTCCCACCCACTTACACACTCTTCCACTCACACACTCTCTCCCACCCACCCACTCACAGACTCTCACTCCGGCACTCTCTCACTCTCTCTCTCTCTCTCTCTCACTCTCTCACTCTCTCTCACTCTCTCTCTCACTCTCACTAACTCTCTATCTCATTCTCACTCCCTCCCTCTCACTCACTCCCTCTCACTCACTCACTTCCTCTCTCTTTCTCTCACTCTCTCTCTCTCTCTCTCACTCTCACTCTCTCTCTCAATCTATTACTCTCTCAATCTCTCACTCTCTCACTCTCTCACTCTCTCTCCCACTCTCTCTCACTCACTCACTCTCACTCACTCTCACACTCACTCTCTCACACTAACTCTCTCACTCAATCTCACACTCACTCTCTCTCACTCACTCTCCCTCACTCTCCCTCACTCTCCCTCACTCTCACTCTCCCTCACACTCTCTCACTCTCACTCACTCACACTCACAAACTCACACTCACACTCACATTCAATCTCACACTCTCACACTCACTCTAACACACTCACTCTCTCTCTCACACTCACTCTCTCTCTCTCACACTCTCACTCTCTCTCACTCTGTCACTCTCTCTCACTCACTCACACTCACACTCACACTAACTCCCTCTCACTCACTCCCTCTCACTTTCTCACTCTCTCTCTCTCTCAATCTCTCTCTCTAAATCTCTCACTCTCTCACTCACTCTCTCACTCTCTCACTCTCTCACTCTCACTCACTCACACTCTCTCACACTCACTATCACTCACTCTCTCACACACACTCTCATTCTCACACTCTCACACCCTCACTCTCTCTCACTCACTCTCACTCTCTCTCAATCTCTTTCACTCACTCTCAATCTCTCTCACTCTCACCCTCTCTCTCTCAATCACTCTCTCTTTCGCTCACTCTCTCTCACTCACTCGCTCCCTCTCTCATTCACTGTCTCTCTCTCACTCACTCTCTCTCACTCCCACTCACTCTCTCTCACTCCCACTCACTCTCTCACTCCCACTCACTCACTCACTCCCACTCACTCACTCACTCCCACTCACTCCCACTCACTCACTCCCAGTCACTCACTCCCAGTCACTCACTCCCTCTCAATCACTCCCTCTCTCTTACTCCCTCTCTCTCACTCTCACACTCTCACACCCTCTCTCTCACTCTCACTCTCACTCTCACTCACTCACTCTCACTCTCTCTCACACTCTCTCTCACAGTCTCTCTCACTCTCACTCTCAATCTCTCTCACTCTCTCACTCACTCTCACTCACTCTCTCTCTCACTCAGTCTCTCACTCTCAGTCTCTCACTCTCACTCACTCACTCTCACTCACTCCCTCTCACTCTCTCACTAACGCTCTCACTCTCACTCTCTCTCACTCTCTCTCACTCTCTCTCACTCTCACTCTCACTCACTCTCTCACTCACTCACTCTCTCTCTCACTCACTCACTCTCAATCAAACTCACTCACTCACTCTCAATCACACTCTCACTCTCACTCACTCACTCCCTTACTCTCACTAACTCCCTCACTCTCACACTCACTCTCTCTCACTCTCTCTCTCTCACTCTCACAATCTCACTCTCTCTCCCTCACTCTCTCTCACTCTCTCACTCTCACTCACTCTCTCTCACTCTCCCTCTCTCTCACTCACTCCCTCGCTCTCTCATTCCCTCTCTCTCACTCCCTCTCTCACTCTCTCCCTCTCTCTCTCACTCCCTCACTCCCTCTCTCTCTCACTCTCTCTCACTCTCTCTCACTCACTCTCTCACTCTCTCTCTCTCTCTCTCACTCTCTCTCACTGACTCTCTCTCACTCTCACTCACTCTCTCACTCTCTCTCTCTTTCTCACTCTCACTCTCTCAATCACTCACTCTCACTCACTCACTCTCACTCACTCTCATTCACTCTCACTCACTCTCTCACTCACTCTCCCACTCACTCACTCTCACTCATTCACACTCACTCACACTCACTCCCACCCACTTACACACTCTTCCACTCACACACTCTCTCCCACCCACCCACTCACAGACTCTCACTCAGGCACTCTCTCACTCTCTCTCTCTCTCTCTCTCTCACTCTCTCACTCTCTCTCACTCTCTCTCTCACACTCACTAACTCTCTATCTCACTCTCACTCACTCCCTCTCACTCACTCCCTCTCACTCACTCACTTCCTCTCTCTTTCTCTCACTCTCTCTCTCTCTCTCACTCTCACTCTCTCTCTCAATCTATTACTCTCTCAATCTCTCACTCTCTCACTCTCTCACTCTCTCTCCCACTCTCTCTCACTCACTCACTCTCACTCCCTCTCACACTCACTCTCTCACACTCACTCTCTCACTCAATCTCACACTCACTCTCTCTCACTCACTCTCCCTCACTCTCCCTCACTCTCCCTCACTCTCACTCTCCCTCACACTCTCTCACTCTCACTCACTCACACTCACAAACTCACACTCACACTCACATTCAATCTCACACTCTCACACTCACTCTAACACACTCACTCTCTCTCTCACACTCACTCTCTCTCTCTCACACTCTCACTCTCTCTCACTCTGTCACTCTCTCTCACTCACTCACTCACACTCACACTCACACTCACTCCCTCTCACTCACTCCCTCTCACTTTCTCACTCTCTCTCTCTCTCAATCTCTCTCTCTCTCTCAATCTCTCACTCTCTCACTCACTCTCTCACTCTCTCACTCTCTCACTCTCACTCACTCACACTCTCTCACACTCACTCTCTATCACTCACTCTCTCACACTCACTCTCATTCTCACACTCTCACACTCTCACTCTCTCTCACTCACTCTCACTCTCTCTCAATCTCTCTCACTCTCTCTCAATCTCTCTCACTCACTCTCAATCTCTCTCACTCTCACCCTCTCTCTCTCAATCACTCTCTCTTTCGCTCACTCTCTCTCACTCACTCGCTCCCTCTCTCATTCACTGTCTCTCTCTCACTCACTCTCTCTCACTCCCACTCACTCTCTCTCACTCCCACTAACTCTCTCACTCCCACTCACTCTCTCACTCCCACTCACTCTCTCACTCCCACTCACTCACTCCCAGTCACTCACTCCCAGTCACTCACTCCCAGTCACTCACTCCCTCTCAATCACTCCCTCTCTCTTACTCCCTCTCTCTCACTCTCACACTCTCACACCCTCTCTCTCACTCTCACTCTCACTCACTCACTCTCACTCTCTCTCACACTCTCTCACACTCTCTCTCTCTCTCACTCTCACTCTCTCCCACTCTCTCTCACTCACTCACTCTCTCACTCTCTCACTCACTGTCTCTCTCACTCATGTTTTCTCACTTTCTCTCACTCTCTCTCAGTCTCTCACTCACTCACACTCACTCACTCACACATACACACTCACACTCACACTCACACTCACTCACTCTCTCACTGTCATTCATTCTCACTCCCTCTCTCTCTCATTCCCTCTCCCTCTCACTCTCTCTCTCTCACTCCCTCTCTCTCTCACTCCCTCTCACTCTCTCTCTCACTCACTCACTCTCTCTCACTCTCACTCTCTCACTCTCACACTCACTCTCTCTCACCCTCACTCTCTCTCACTCTGTCTCACTCACTCTCACTCTCTCACTCACTCCCTCTCACTCTCTCACACTCACTCTCTCTCATTCTCACATTATCACACTCTCACTCACTCTCACTCTCTCTCACTCTCTCTCACTCACTGACTCACGCAGTCCCTCACACTCACTCACTCCCTCTCACTCACTCACTCCCTCTCATTCTTTCTCTCAGTCACTCTCTCTCTCACTCTAACTCTCAATCTCTCACTCTCTCAATCTCTCACTCTCACTCTCTCTCTTTCTCTCTCACTCTCTCACTCACTCTCACTCACTCACTCACTCTCACTCACTATCACTCACTCACTCTCTCTCACTCTCACTCTCTCTCACTCACTCTCACACTCACTCTCTCACACTCACTCTCTCTCACTCCCTCTCAAACTCACACTCACTCACTCTCCCTCACTCACTCTCCCTCACTCACTCTCCCTCACTCTCACTCTCACTCTCTCTCACATGCACTCTCATACTCACGCTCACTCTCACACTCACTCTCACTCTCACTGACTCATTCACACTCACACTCACTCACTCACACTCACACTCACTCACACACACTCACACTCACACTCTCTCACACTCACTCTCACACTCTCACACTCTCACACTCTCTCACTCACTCTCCCTCACTCTATCACTCTCACTCACTCTCACTATCTCACTCACTCACTCACTCTCTCTCACTCACTCACTCACACTCTCACTCACACTCTCACTCACAATCACTCACACTCACTCACTCCCTCTCACTCACTCTCTCTCTCGCTCTCACTTTCTCACTCTCTCTCACTCTCTCACTCTCTCTCTATCTCTTATTCTCTCTCTCTCTCAATCTCTCACTCACTCTCTCACTCTCTCACTCTCACTCTCTCACTCACTCTCATTCTCTCACTTACTCACTCTCACTCACTCACTCTCACACTCACTCTCTCACACTCACTCTCTCTCATTCCCACACTCACACTCTCACACTCTTACACTCACTCTCACTCTCAGTCTCTCACTCAGTCTCAGTCTCTCTCACTCTCACTTTCTCACTCACTCTCTCACTCTCACTCTCTCACTCTCACTCTCTCTCTCACTCACTCCGACTCTCTCTCTCACTCTCACTCATTCTCACTCTCTCTCACTCTCTCTCACTCACTAACTCACCCACTCCCTCTAACTCACTCACTCCCTCTCACGCACTCACTCCCTCTCACTCTTTCTCTCAGTCACTCTCTCTCTCTCACTCTCTCTCACTCTCTCTCACTCACTCTCACACTCACTCTCTCTCACTCACTCTCACACTCACTCTCACTCACTCTCACTCACTCACTCTCACTCTCACACTCACTCTCACTCTCACTCTCACTCTCACTCTCACTCTCACTCTCACTCTCACTCACTCACACTCACTCACACTCACATTCACTCACACTCACTCACACTCACTCTCACACTCACACTCTCTCACACTCACTCTCACAATCTCACACTCTCTCACACTCTCACACTCTCTCACTCACTCTCTCTCACTCTGTCACTCTCACTCACTCTCATTATCTCACTCACTCTCTCACTCTCTCACACTCTCTCTCTCAATCTCTCATTCTCTCTCTCTCTCAATCTCTCACTCACTCTCTCACTCTCACTCTCTCACTCTCTCACTCACTGACTCTCACTCTCTCACTCACTCTCACACTCACTCACTCTCACACTCTCTCACACTCACTCTCTCTCATTCTCACACTCACACTCTCACACTCTTACACTCACTCTCTCAGTCTCACTCACTCTCACTCTCTCTCACTCACTCTCACTCTCACTCTCACTCTCACTCACTCACACTCACTCACTCACTCTCACACTCACACTCACTCACTCACTCTCACACTCTCACACTCTCTCTCTCACTCTCTCTCTCACTCTGTCACTCTCACTCACTCTCACACTCTCACTCACTCTCACTCTCACTCACTCACTCACACTCTCACTCACACTAACTCCCTCTCACTCACTCTCTCTCTCACTCACTCTCTCTCTCACTCTTACTTTCTCACTCTCTCTCTCTCAATCTCTCATTCTCTCTCTCTCTCAATCTCTCACTCACTCTCTCACTCTCACTCTCTCACTCTCACTCACTCACTCTCACTCTCTCACTCACTCTCACACTCACTCACTCTCACACTCACTCTCTCACACTCACTCTCTCTCATTCTCATACTCACACTCTCACACTCTTACACTCACTCTCACTCTCAGTCTCTCACTCACTCTCAGTCTCTCTCACTCACTCTCACTCTCTCACTCACTCTCACTCTCTCACTAACTCTAATTCACTGTCACTCACTCTCAATCTCTCTCACTCTTACTCACTCTCTCTCTCTCATTCACTCTCTCTCTCACTCACTCTCTCTCTCTCACTCACTCACTCTCCCTCACTCACTCTCCCTCACTCACTCTCCCTCACTCTCACTCTCACTCTCACACTCACTCTCACTCTCACTCTCACTCACTGATACTCACACTCACTCACTCACTCACACTCACTCACACACACTCACACTCAAACTCACACTCACACTCTCTCACACTCACTCTCACACTCTCACACTCCCTCACACTCTCACACTCTCTCACTCACTCTCTCTCTCACTCTGTCACTCTCACTCACTCTCACTCTCTCACTCACTCACTCTCTCTCACTCACTCACACTCTCACTCACAATCACTCACACTCACTCCCACCCACTTACACACTCTTCCACTCACACACTCTCTCCCACCCACCCACTCACAGACTCTCACTCCGGCACTCTCTCACTCTCTCTCTCTCTCTCTCTCACTCTCTCACTCTCTCTCACTCTCTCTCTCACTCTCACTAACTCTCTATCTCATTCTCACTCCCTCCCTCTCACTCACTCCCTCTCACTCACTCACTTCCTCTCTCTTTCTCTCACTCTCTCTCTCTCTCTCTCACTCTCACTCTCTCTCTCAATCTATTACTCTCTCAATCTCTCACTCTCTCACTCTCTCACTCTCTCTCCCACTCTCTCTCACTCACTCACTCTCACTCACTCTCACACTCACTCTCTCACACTAACTCTCTCACTCAATCTCACACTCACTCTCTCTCACTCACTCTCCCTCACTCTCCCTCACTCTCCCTCACTCTCACTCTCCCTCACACTCTCTCACTCTCACTCACTCACACTCACAAACTCACACTCACACTCACATTCAATCTCACACTCTCACACTCACTCTAACACACTCACTCTCTCTCTCACACTCACTCTCTCTCTCTCACACTCTCACTCTCTCTCACTCTGTCACTCTCTCTCACTCACTCACACTCACACTCACACTAACTCCCTCTCACTCACTCCCTCTCACTTTCTCACTCTCTCTCTCTCTCAATCTCTCTCTCTCTCTAAATCTCTCACTCTCTCACTCACTCTCTCACTCTCTCACTCTCTCACTCTCACTCACTCACACTCTCTCACACTCACTATCATTCACTCTCTCACACACACTCTCATTCTCACACTCTCACACCCTCACTCTCTCTCACTCACTCTCACTCTCTCTCAATCTCTTTCACTCACTCTCAATCTCTCTCACTCTCACCCTCTCTCTCTCAATCACTCTCTCTTTCGCTCACTCTCTCTCACTCACTCGCTCCCTCTCTCATTCACTGTCTCTCTCTCACTCACTCTCTCTCACTCCCACTCACTCTCTCTCACTCCCACTCACTCTCTCACTCCCACTCACTCACTCACTCCCACTCACTCACTCACTCCCACTCACTCCCACTCACTCACTCCCAGTCACTCACTCCCAGTCACTCACTCCCTCTCAATCACTCCCTCTCTCTTACTCCCTCTCTCTCACTCTCACACTCTCACACCCTCTCTCTCACTCTCACTCTCACTCTCACTCACTCACTCTCACTCTCTCTCACACTCTCTCTCACAGTCTCTCTCACTCTCACTCTCAATCTCTCTCACTCTCTCACTCACTCTCACTCACTCTCTCTCTCACTCAGTCTCTCACTCTCAGTCTCTCACTCTCACTCACTCACTCTCACTCACTCCCTCTCACTCTCTCACTAACGCTCTCACTCTCACTCTCTCTCACTCTCTCTCACTCTCTCTCACTCTCACTCTCACTCACTCTCTCACTCACTCACTCTCTCTCTCACTCACTCACTCTCAATCACACTCACTCACTCACTCTCAATCACACTCTCACTCTCACTCACTCACTCCCTTACTCTCACTAACTCCCTCACTCTCACACTCACTCTCTCTCACTCTCTCTCTCTCACTCTCACAATCTCACTCTCTCTCCCTCACTCTCTCTCACTCTCTCACTCTCACTCACTCTCTCTCACTCTCCCTCTCTCTCACTCACTCCCTCGCTCTCTCATTCCCTCTCTCTCACTCCCTCTCTCACTCTCTCCCTCTCTCTCTCACTCCCTCACTCCCTCTCTCTCTCACTCTCTCTCACTCTCTCTCTCTCACTCACTCTCTCACTCTCTCTCTCTCTCTCACTCTCTCTCACTGACTCTCTCTCACTCTCACTCACTCTCTCACTCTCTCTCTCTTTCTCACTCTCACTCTCTCAATCACTCACTCTCACTCACTCACTCTCACTCACTCTCATTCACTCTCACTCACTCTCTCACTCACTCTCCCACTCACTCACTCTCACTCATTCACACTCACTCACACTCACTCCCACCCACTTACACACTCTTCCACTCACACACTCTCTCCCACCCACCCACTCACAGACTCTCACTCAGGCACTCTCTCACTCTCTCTCTCTCTCTCTCTCTCACTCTCTCACTCTCTCTCACTCTCTCTCTCACACTCACTAACTCTCTATCTCACTCTCACTCACTCCCTCTCACTCACTCCCTCTCACTCACTCACTTCCTCTCTCTTTCTCTCACTCTCTCTCTCTCTCTCTCACTCTCACTCTCTCTCTCAATCTATTACTCTCTCAATCTCTCACTCTCTCACTCTCTCACTCTCTCTCCCACTCTCTCTCACTCACTCACTCTCACTCCCTCTCACACTCACTCTCTCACACTCACTCTCTCACTCAATCTCACACTCACTCTCTCTCACTCACTCTCCCTCACTCTCCCTCACTCTCCCTCACTCTCACTCTCCCTCACACTCTCTCACTCTCACTCACTCACACTCACAAACTCACACTCACACTCACATTCAATCTCACACTCTCACACTCACTCTAACACACTCACTCTCTCTCTCACACTCACTCTCTCTCTCTCACACTCTCACTCTCTCTCACTCTGTCACTCTCTCTCACTCACTCACTCACACTCACACTCACACTCACTCCCTCTCACTCACTCCCTCTCACTTTCTCACTCTCTCTCTCTCTCAATCTCTCTCTCTCTCTCAATCTCTCACTCTCTCACTCACTCTCTCACTCTCTCACTCTCTCACTCTCACTCACTCACACTCTCTCACACTCACTCTCTATCACTCACTCTCTCACACTCACTCTCATTCTCACACTCTCACACTCTCACTCTCTCTCACTCACTCTCACTCTCTCTCAATCTCTCTCACTCTCTCTCAATCTCTCTCACTCACTCTCAATCTCTCTCACTCTCACCCTCTCTCTCTCAATCACTCTCTCTTTCGCTCACTCTCTCTCACTCACTCGCTCCCTCTCTCATTCACTGTCTCTCTCTCACTCACTCTCTCTCACTCCCACTCACTCTCTCTCACTCCCACTAACTCTCTCACTCCCACTCACTCTCTCACTCCCACTCACTCACTCCCACTCACTCACTCCCAGTCACTCACTCCCAGTCACTCACTCCCAGTCACTCACTCCCTCTCAATCACTCCCTCTCTCTTAC
>NC_139475.1:37430000-37435000 GCF_057233095.1 Heloderma suspectum | reverse complement strand
CTCTCACTCTCTCACTTACTCACTCTCACTCACTCACTCTCACACTCTCACACTCTTACACTCACTCTCACTCTCAGTCTCTCACTCACTCTCAGTCTCTCACTCACTCTCAGTCTCTCACTCACTCTCACTCTCTCACTCACTCTAACTCTCACTCACTCTCACTCTATCTCACTCACTCTCTCTCACTCTCTCTCTCTCACTCACTCTCTCTCTCTCACTCACTCCCTCTCACTCTTTCTCTCAGTCACTCTCTCTCTCTCTCACTCTCAATCTCTCACTCTCTCAATCTCTCACAATCTCTCACTCTCTCTTTCTCTCTCAGTCTCTCACTCACTCACTCACTCTCACTCACTCACTCACTCTCACTCACTCAGTCTCTCTCACTCTCTCTCACTCTCACTCACTCTCACACTCACTCTCTCACACTAACTCTCTCTCACTCCATCTCAAACACTCTCACTCACTCTCCCTCACTCACTCTCCCTCACTCACTCTCCCTCACTCTCACTCTCACTCTCACTCTCACACTCACTCTCACTCTCACTCTCACTCTCACTCACTGATACTCACACTCACTCACTCACTCACACTCACTCACACACACTCACACTCAAACTCACACTCACACTCTCTCACACTCACTCTCACACTCTCACACTCCCTCACACTCTCACACTCTCTCACTCACTCTCTCTCTCACTCTGTCACTCTCACTCACTCTCACTCTCTCACTCACTCACTCTCTCTCACTCACTCACACTCTCACTCACAATCACTCACACTCACTCCCACCCACTTACACACTCTTCCACTCACACACTCTCTCCCACCCACCCACTCACAGACTCTCACTCAGGCACTCTCTCACTCTCTCTCTCTCTCTCTCTCACTCTCTCACTCTCTCTCACTCTCTCTCTCACTCTCACTAACTCTCTATCTCATTCTCACTCCCTCCCTCTCACTCACTCCCTCTCACTCACTCACTTCCTCTCTCTTTCTCTCACTCTCTCTCTCTCTCTCTCACTCTCACTCTCTCTCTCAATCTATTACTCTCTCAATCTCTCACTCTCTCACTCTCTCACTCTCTCTCCCACTCTCTCTCACTCACTCACTCTCACTCACTCTCACACTCACTCTCTCACACTAACTCTCTCACTCAATCTCATACTCACTCTCTCTCACTCACTCTCCCTCACTCTCCCTCACTCTCCCTCACTCTCACTCTCCCTCACACTCTCTCACTCTCACTCACTCACACTCACAAACTCACACTCACACTCACATTCAATCTCACACTCTCACACTCACTCTAACACACTCACTCTCTCTCTCACACTCACTCTCTCTCTCTCACACTCTCACTCTCTCTCACTCTGTCACTCTCTCTCACTCACTCACACTCACACTCACACTCACTCCCTCTCACTCACTCCCTCTCACTTTCTCACTCTCTCTCTCTCTCAATCTCTCTCTCTCTCTCAATCTCTCACTCTCTCACTCACTCTCTCACTCTCTCACTCTCTCACTCTCACTCACTCACACTCTCTCACACTCACTATCACTCACTCTCTCACACACACTCTCATTCTCACACTCTCACACCCTCACTCTCTCTCACTCACTCTCACTCTCTCTCAATCTCTTTCACTCACTCTCAATCTCTCTCACTCTCACCCTCTCTCTCTCAATCACTCTCTCTTTCGCTCACTCTCTCTCACTCACTCGCTCCCTCTCTCATTCACTGTCTCTCTCTCACTCACTCTCTCTCACTCCCACTCACTCTCTCTCACTCCCACTCACTCTCTCACTCCCACTCACTCACTCACTCCCACTCACTCACTCACTCCCACTCACTCCCACTCACTCACTCCCAGTCACTCACTCCCTCTCAATCACTCCCTCTCTCTTACTCCCTCTCTCTCACTCTCACACTCTCACACCCTCTCTCTCACTCTCACTCTCACTCTCACTCACTCACTCTCACTCTCTCTCACACTCTCTCTCACAGTCTCTCTCACTCTCACTCTCAATCTCTCTCACTCTCTCACTCACTCTCACTCACTCTCTCTCTCACTCAGTCTCTCACTCTCAGTCTCTCACTCTCACTCACTCACTCTCACTCACTCCCTCTCACTCTCTCACTAACGCTCTCACTCTCACTCTCTCTCACTCTCTCTCACTCTCTCTCACTCTCACTCTCACTCACTCTCTCACTCACTCACTCTCACTCTCTCACTCACTCACTCTCAATCACACTCACTCACTCACTCTCAATCACACTCTCACTCTCACTCACTCACTCCCTTACTCTCACTAACTCCCTCACTCTCACACTCACTCTCTCTCACTCTCTCTCTCTCACTCTCACAATCTCACTCTCTCTCCCTCACTCTCTCTCACTCTCTCACTCTCCCTCACTCTCTCTCACTCTCCCTCTCTCTCACTCACTCCCTCGCTCTCTCATTCCCTCTCTCTCACTCCCTCTCTCACTCTCTCCCTCTCTCTCTCACTCCCTCACTCCCTCTCTCTCTCACTCTCTCTCACTCTCTCTCTCTCACTCACTCTCTCACTCTCTCTCTCTCTCTCTCACTCTCTTTCACTGACTCTCTCTCACTCTCACTCACTCTCTCACTCTCTCTCTCTTTCTCACTCTCACTCTCTCAATCACTCACTCTCACTCACTCACTCTCACTCACTCTCATTCACTCTCACTCACTCTCTCACTCACTCTCCCACTCACTCACTCTCACTCATTCACACTCACTCACACTCACTCCCACCCACTTACACACTCTTCCACTCACACACTCTCTCCCACCCACCCACTCACAGACTCTCACTCAGGCACTCTCTCACTCTCTCTCTCTCTCTCTCTCACTCTCTCACTCTCTCTCACTCTCTCTCTCACACTCACTAACTCTCTATCTCACTCTCACTCACTCCCTCTCACTCACTCCCTCTCACTCACTCACTTCCTCTCTCTTTCTCTCACTCTCTCTCTCTCTCTCACTCTCACTCTCTCTCTCAATCTATTACTCTCTCAATCTCTCACTCTCTCACTCTCTCACTCTCTCTCCCACTCTCTCTCACTCACTCACTCTCACTCACTCTCACACTCACTCTCTCACACTCACTCTCTCACTCAATCTCACACTCACTCTCTCTCACTCACTCTCCCTCACTCTCCCTCACTCTCCCTCACTCTCCCTCACTCTCCCTCACTCTCACTCTCCCTCACACTCTCTCACTCTCACTCACTCACACTCACAAACTCACACTCACACTCACATTCAATCTCACACTCTCACACTCACTCTAACACACTCACTCTCTCTCTCACACTCACTCTCTCTCTCACACTCTCACTCTCTCTCACTCTGTCACTCTCTCTCACTCACTCACTCACACTCACACTCACACTCACTCCATCTCACTCACTCCCTCTCACTTTCTCACTCTCTCTCTCTCTCAATCTCTCTCTCTCTCTCAATCTCTCACTCTCTCACTCACTCTCTCACTCTCTCACTCTCTCACTCTCACTCACTCACACTCTCTCACACTCACTCTCTATCACTCACTCTCTCACACTCACTCTCATTCTCACACTCTCACACTCTCACTCTCTCTCACTCACTCTCACTCTCTCTCAATCTCTCTCACTCTCTCTCAATCTCTCTCACTCACTCTCAATCTCTCTCACTCTCACCCTCTCTCTCTCAATCACACTCTCTTTCGCTCACTCTCTCTCACTCACTCGCTCCCTCTCTCATTCACTGTCTCTCTCTCACTCACTCTCTCTCACTCCCACTCACTCTCTCTCACTCCCACTAACTCTCTCACTCCCACTCACTCTCTCACTCCCACTCACTCACTCCCACTCACTCACTCCCAGTCACTCACTCCCAGTCACTCACTCCCAGTCACTCACTCCCTCTCAATCACTCCCTCTCTCTTACTCCCTCTCTCTCACTCTCACACTCTCACACCCTCTCTCTCACTCTCACTCTCACTCACTCACTCTCACTCTCTCTCACACTCTCTCTCACAGTCTCTCTCACTCTCACTCTCACTCTCTCACACTCACTCACACTCATTCACACTCACTCACACTCACTCACTCTCACTCTCACTCTCTCTCACACTCTCTCACACTCTCTCTCTCTCTCTCACTCTCTCCCACTCTCTCTCACTCACTCACTCTCTCACTCTCTCACTCACGTTTTCTCACTTTCTCTCACTCTCTCTCAGTCTCTCACTCACTCACACTCACTCACTCACACATACACACTCACACTCACACTCACACTCACTCACTCTCTCACTGTCATTCATTCTCACTCCCTCTCTCTCTCATTCCCTCTCCCTCTCACTCTCTCTCTCTCACTCCCTCTCTCTCTCACTCCCTCTCACTCTCTCTCTCACTCACTCACTCTCTCTCACTCTCACTCTCTCACTCTCACACTCACTCTCTCTCACCCTCACTCTCTCTCACTCTGTCTCACTCACTCTCACTCTCTCACTCACTCCCTCTCACTCTCTCACACTCACTCTCTCTCATTCTCACACTATCACACTCTCACTCACTCTCACTCTCTCTCACTCTCTCTCACTCACTGACTCACGCAGTCCCTCACACTCACTCACTCCCTCTCACTCACTCACTCCCTCTCATTCTTTCTCTCAGTCACTCTCTCTCTCACTCTCACTCTCAATCTCTCACTCTCTCAATCTCTCACTCTCACTCTCTCTCTTTCTCTCTCACTCTCTCACTCACTCTCACTCACTCACTCACTCACTCTCACTCACTATCACTCACTCACTCTCTCTCACTCTCACTCTCTCTCACTCACTCTCACACTCACTCTCTCACACTCACTCTCTCTCACTCCCTCTCAAACTCACACTCACTCACTCTCCCTCACTCACTCTCCCTCACTCACTCTCCCTCACTCTCACTCTCACTCTCTCTCACATGCACTCTCATACTCACTCTCACT
>NC_139475.1:37407500-37415000 GCF_057233095.1 Heloderma suspectum | reverse complement strand
CTCTCACTCTCACTCTTACTCACTCTCTCTCTCACGCACTCTCACTCTCTCACTCACTCTCACTCACGCACTCAATCTCCCTCACTCACTCTCACTCTTTCACTCACTCTCACTCACTCTCACTCACTCTCTCACTCTCTCTCCCACTCACTCTCTCACTCTCTCTCCCACTCACTCAGTCACTCTCACACACTCTCTCCCACTCAAACACTCTCTCCCACCCACCCACTCACCCACTCTCACTCACCCACTCGCTCTCTCTCACTCTCTCACTCTCTCTCTCACTCTCTCTCTCACTCTCTCACACACTCACTCTGACTCTCTCTCTCACTCTCACTCACTCTCACTCACTGACTCACTCACTCCCTCTCACTCACTCCCTCTCACTCTCTCACTCACTCACTCTCACTCTCACTCACTATCACTCTCACTCTTTCTCACTCACTCTCACTCTCTCACTCACTCTCACTCTCTCACTCTCACTCTTACTCTCTCACTCTCACTCTTACTCACTCTCTCTCTCTCACGCACTCTCACTCTCTCACTCACTCTCACTCACGCACTCAATCTCCCTCACTCACTCTCACTCTTTCACTCACTCTCACTCACTCTCACTCACTCTCTCACTCTCTCTCCCACTCACTCTCTCACTCTCTCTCCCACTCACTCACTCACTCTCACACACTCTCTCCCACTCAAACACTCTCTCCCACCCACCCACTCACCCACTCTCACTCTCTCTCTCACTCTCTCTCTCACTCTCTCACACACTCACTCTGACTCTCTCTCTCACTCTCACTCACTCTCACTCACTGACTCACTCACTCCCTCTCACTCACTCCCTCTCACTCTTTCTCTCAGTCACTCTCTCTCTCTCTCACTCTCAATCTCTCACTCTCTCAATCTCTCACTATCTCTCACTCTCTCTTTCTCTCTCAGTCTCTCACTCACTCACTCACTCTCACTCACTCACTCACTCTCACTCACTCACTCTCTCTCACTCTCTCTCACTCTCACTCACTCTCACACTCACTCTCTCACACTCACTCTCTCTCATTCTCACACTCACACTCTCACACTCTTACACTCACTCTCACTCTCAGTCTCTCACTCACTCTCAGTCTCTCTCACTCACTCTCACTCTCTCACTAACTCTAATTCACTGTCACTCACTCTCAATCTCTCTCACTCTTACTCACTCTCTCTCTCTCATTCACTCTCTCTCTCACTCACTCTCTCTCTCTCACTCACTCTCTCTCACTCACTTACTCTCAGTCCACTCACTCTCTCACTCCCACTCACTCTCTCCCACTCACTCACTCACTCCCACTCACTCATTCACTCCCACTCACTCACTCCCACTCACTCGAACTCACTCACTCCCTCTCTCACTCCCTCTCTCACTCCCTCTCTCTCTCTCTCACTCTCCCTCACTCTCACTCTCTCTCTCACATTCTCACACTCACACTCACACTCTCACACACTCTCACTCTCTCTCTCTCACTCTCTCTCTCACTCTCTCTCTCACACTCTCTCTCTCCCTCTCACTCTCTCACACACTCTCTCTCTGTCTCACTCACTCTCTCACTCACTCCCTCTCTCACTCTCTCTCTCACTCTCTCTCTCTCACTCACACTCACTCACTCACACTCACTCACACCCTCTCCCACTCACTCACTCACTCCCTCTCTCACTCCCTCTCTCACTCCCTCTCTCACTCACTCTCTCTCACTCACTCTCTCTCTCACTCTCTCTCTCACTCCCTCACTCTCACTCTCTCACTCTCTCACTCCCTCTCACTCCCTCTCACTCCCTTTCACTCCCTCTCATACTCTCTCACACTCTCACTCTCACACACTCTCTCTCACTTACTCTCTCACTCACTCTCTCACTCTCATTCTCTCTCACTCTCACTTTCTATCTCACAGTCTCTCTCACACTATCTCACTCTCACTCTCTCTCTCACTCTCTCACCCTTTCTCACTCTCACTCTCACACTCACTCACTCACTCACTGACTCTCACTCTCACTCTCTCACTCACTCTCACTCACTCACTCTCACTCACTCACTCTCACTCACTCCCACTCACTCACTCTCTCTCACTCCCTCCCTCTCACCCATTCACTCCCTCTCACTCACTCACTCTCTCACACTCTCTGACTCACTCACTCTCTCTCTCACTCTCACTCACTCTCTCACTCTCTCTCTCACACTCACTCACACTCACTCACTCACACTCACACTCGCTCACACTCACACTCACACTCACTCACTCTCACTCTCACTCACTCTCACTCTGACTCACTCTCTCACTCACTCTCACTCACTCACTCACTCTCACTCTCACTCACTCTCTCACTCTCACTCTCTCACTCTCACTCTCTCTCTCACTCTCTCTCACTATCACTCTCACTCTCTCTCACTATCACTCTCACTCTTTCTCACTCACTCTCACTCTCTCACTCACTCTCACTCTCTCACTCTCTCACTCTCTCACTCTCACTCTTACTCTCTCACTCTCACTCTTACTCACTCTCTCTCACTCTCTCACGCACTCTCACTCTCTCACTCACTCTCACTCACGCACTCAATCTCCCTCACTCACTCTCACTCATTCACTCACTCTCACTCACTCTCACTCACTCTCTCACTCTCTCTCCCACTCAATCTCTCACTCTCTCTCCCACTCACTCACTCACTCTCACACACTCTCTCCCACTCAAACACTCTCTCCCACCCACCCACTCACCCACTCTCACTCACCCACTCGCTCTCCCTCAATCTCTCACTATCTCTCACTCTCTCTTTCTCTCTCAGTCTCTCACTCACTCACTCACTCTCACTCACTCACTCTCACTCACTCACTCTCTCTCACTCTCTCTCACTCTCACTCACTCTCACACTCACTCTCTCACACTCACTCTCTCTCACTCCATCTCAAACACACTCTCACTCACTCTCCCTCACTCACTCTCCCTCACTCTCACTCTCTCTCACACTCACTCTCACACTCTCTCACTCTCACACTCACTCTCACTCTCACTCTCACTCACTGATACTCACACTCACTCACTCACTCACACTCACTCACACAAACTAACACTCAAACTCACACTCACACACTCTCGCACTCACTCTCACACTCCCTCACACTCTCACACTCTCTCACTCACTCTCTCTCTCATTCTGTCACTCTCACTCACTCTCACTCTCACTCACTCACTCTCTCTCACTCACTCACTCACACTCTCACTCACAATCACTCACACTCACTCACTCCCTCTGACTCACTCTCTCTCACTCTCACTTACTCTCTCTCACTCTCTCACTCTCTCTCTCAATCTCTCATTCTCTCTCTCTCTCAATCTTTCACTCTCTCACTCTCACTCTCTCACTCACTCTCACTCTCTCACTTACTCACTCTCACTCACTCACTCTCACACTCTCACACTCTTACACTCACTCTCACTCTCAGTCTCTCACTCACTCTCAGTCTCTCACTCACTCTCAGTCTCTCACTCACTCTCACTCTCTCACTCACTCTAACTCTCACTCACTCTCACTCTATCTCACTCACTCTCTCTCACTCTCTCTCTCTCACTCACTCTCTCTCTCTCACTCACTCCCTCTCACTCTTTCTCTCAGTCACTCTCTCTCTCTCTCACTCTCAATCTCTCACTCTCTCAATCTCTCACAATCTCTCACTCTCTCTTTCTCTCTCAGTCTCTCACTCACTCACTCACTCTCACTCACTCACTCACTCTCACTCACTCAGTCTCTCTCACTCTCTCTCACTCTCACTCACTCTCACACTCACTCTCTCACACTAACTCTCTCTCACTCCATCTCAAACACTCTCACTCACTCTCCCTCACTCACTCTCCCTCACTCACTCTCCCTCACTCTCACTCTCACTCTCACTCTCACACTCACTCTCACTCTCACTCTCACTCTCACTCACTGATACTCACACTCACTCACTCACTCACACTCACTCACACACACTCACACTCAAACTCACACTCACACTCTCTCACACTCACTCTCACACTCTCACACTCCCTCACACTCTCACACTCTCTCACTCACTCTCTCTCTCACTCTGTCACTCTCACTCACTCTCACTCTCTCACTCACTCACTCTCTCTCACTCACTCACACTCTCACTCACAATCACTCACACTCACTCCCACCCACTTACACACTCTTCCACTCACACACTCTCTCCCACCCACCCACTCACAGACTCTCACTCAGGCACTCTCTCACTCTCTCTCTCTCTCTCTCTCACTCTCTCACTCTCTCTCACTCTCTCTCTCACTCTCACTAACTCTCTATCTCATTCTCACTCCCTCCCTCTCACTCACTCCCTCTCACTCACTCACTTCCTCTCTCTTTCTCTCACTCTCTCTCTCTCTCTCTCACTCTCACTCTCTCTCTCAATCTATTACTCTCTCAATCTCTCACTCTCTCACTCTCTCTCCCACTCTCTCTCACTCACTCACTCTCACTCACTCTCACACTCACTCTCTCACACTAACTCTCTCACTCAATCTCATACTCACTCTCTCTCACTCACTCTCCCTCACTCTCCCTCACTCTCCCTCACTCTCACTCTCCCTCACACTCTCTCACTCTCACTCACTCACACTCACAAACTCACACTCACACTCACATTCAATCTCACACTCTCACACTCACTCTAACACACTCACTCTCTCTCTCACACTCACTCTCTCTCTCTCACACTCTCACTCTCTCTCACTCTGTCACTCTCTCTCACTCACTCACACTCACACTCACACTCACTCCCTCTCACTCACTCCCTCTCACTTTCTCACTCTCTCTCTCTCTCAATCTCTCTCTCTCTCTCAATCTCTCACTCTCTCACTCACTCTCTCACTCTCTCACTCTCTCACTCTCACTCACTCACACTCTCTCACACTCACTATCACTCACTCTCTCACACACACTCTCATTCTCACACTCTCACACCCTCACTCTCTCTCACTCACTCTCACTCTCTCTCAATCTCTTTCACTCACTCTCAATCTCTCTCACTCTCACCCTCTCTCTCTCAATCACTCTCTCTTTCGCTCACTCTCTCTCACTCACTCGCTCCCTCTCTCATTCACTGTCTCTCTCTCACTCACTCTCTCTCACTCCCACTCACTCTCTCTCACTCCCACTCACTCTCTCACTCCCACTCACTCACTCACTCCCACTCACTCACTCACTCCCACTCACTCCCACTCACTCACTCCCAGTCACTCACTCCCTCTCAATCACTCCCTCTCTCTTACTCCCTCTCTCTCACTCTCACACTCTCACACCCTCTCTCTCACTCTCACTCTCACTCTCACTCACTCACTCTCACTCTCTCTCACACTCTCTCTCACAGTCTCTCTCACTCTCACTCTCAATCTCTCTCACTCTCTCACTCACTCTCACTCACTCTCTCTCTCACTCAGTCTCTCACTCTCAGTCTCTCACTCTCACTCACTCACTCTCACTCACTCCCTCTCACTCTCTCACTAACGCTCTCACTCTCACTCTCTCTCACTCTCTCTCACTCTCTCTCACTCTCACTCTCACTCACTCTCTCACTCACTCACTCTCACTCTCTCACTCACTCACTCTCAATCACACTCACTCACTCACTCTCAATCACACTCTCACTCTCACTCACTCACTCCCTTACTCTCACTAACTCCCTCACTCTCACACTCACTCTCTCTCACTCTCTCTCTCTCACTCTCACAATCTCACTCTCTCTCCCTCACTCTCTCTCACTCTCTCACTCTCCCTCACTCTCTCTCACTCTCCCTCTCTCTCACTCACTCCCTCGCTCTCTCATTCCCTCTCTCTCACTCCCTCTCTCACTCTCTCCCTCTCTCTCTCACTCCCTCACTCCCTCTCTCTCTCACTCTCTCTCACTCTCTCTCTCTCACTCACTCTCTCACTCTCTCTCTCTCTCTCTCACTCTCTTTCACTGACTCTCTCTCACTCTCACTCACTCTCTCACTCTCTCTCTCTTTCTCACTCTCACTCTCTCAATCACTCACTCTCACTCACTCACTCTCACTCACTCTCATTCACTCTCACTCACTCTCTCACTCACTCTCCCACTCACTCACTCTCACTCATTCACACTCACTCACACTCACTCCCACCCACTTACACACTCTTCCACTCACACACTCTCTCCCACCCACCCACTCACAGACTCTCACTCAGGCACTCTCTCACTCTCTCTCTCTCTCTCTCTCACTCTCTCACTCTCTCTCACTCTCTCTCTCACACTCACTAACTCTCTATCTCACTCTCACTCACTCCCTCTCACTCACTCCCTCTCACTCACTCACTTCCTCTCTCTTTCTCTCACTCTCTCTCTCTCTCTCACTCTCACTCTCTCTCTCAATCTATTACTCTCTCAATCTCTCACTCTCTCACTCTCTCACTCTCTCTCCCACTCTCTCTCACTCACTCACTCTCACTCACTCTCACACTCACTCTCTCACACTCACTCTCTCACTCAATCTCACACTCACTCTCTCTCACTCACTCTCCCTCACTCTCCCTCACTCTCCCTCACTCTCCCTCACTCTCCCTCACTCTCACTCTCCCTCACACTCTCTCACTCTCACTCACTCACACTCACAAACTCACACTCACACTCACATTCAATCTCACACTCTCACACTCACTCTAACACACTCACTCTCTCTCTCACACTCACTCTCTCTCTCACACTCTCACTCTCTCTCACTCTGTCACTCTCTCTCACTCACTCACTCACACTCACACTCACACTCACTCCATCTCACTCACTCCCTCTCACTTTCTCACTCTCTCTCTCTCTCAATCTCTCTCTCTCTCTCAATCTCTCACTCTCTCACTCACTCTCTCACTCTCTCACTCTCTCACTCTCACTCACTCACACTCTCTCACACTCACTCTCTATCACTCACTCTCTCACACTCACTCTCATTCTCACACTCTCACACTCTCACTCTCTCTCACTCACTCTCACTCTCTCTCAATCTCTCTCACTCTCTCTCAATCTCTCTCACTCACTCTCAATCTCTCTCACTCTCACCCTCTCTCTCTCAATCACACTCTCTTTCGCTCACTCTCTCTCACTCACTCGCTCCCTCTCTCATTCACTGTCTCTCTCTCACTCACTCTCTCTCACTCCCACTCACTCTCTCTCACTCCCACTAACTCTCTCACTCCCACTCACTCTCTCACTCCCACTCACTCACTCCCACTCACTCACTCCCAGTCACTCACTCCCAGTCACTCACTCCCAGTCACTCACTCCCTCTCAATCACTCCCTCTCTCTTACTCCCTCTCTCTCACTCTCACACTCTCACACCCTCTCTCTCACTCTCACTCTCACTCACTCACTCTCACTCTCTCTCACACTCTCTCTCACAGTCTCTCTCACTCTCACTCTCACTCTCTCACACTCACTCACACTCATTCACACTCACTC
>NC_139475.1:37365000-37367500 GCF_057233095.1 Heloderma suspectum | reverse complement strand
TCTCACACTCCGTCTCACACTCTCACTCTCTCACTCTGTCACTGTCACTCTCTCACTAACTCTCTCACTCACTCACTCTCTCACTCACACACACTCACACTCACTCACACTCACTCACACTCACACTCACTCACACTCACACTCACACTCACTCCCACTCACTCACTCCCTCACTCTCTCACTCTCTCACTCTCTCACTCTCTCTCACTCACTCTCACTCTCTCTCTCTCTCAATCACTCTCTCTCTCTCAATCACTCTCTCTCTGTCGCTCACTCTCTCTCACTCACTCTCTCTCTCACTCACTCTCTCACACTCACTCACTCACTCCCACTCACTCACTCACTCCCACTCACTCACTCACTCCCACTAACTTACTCACTCCCACTCACTCACTCCCACTCACTCCTAGTCACTCACTCCCAGTCACTCACTCCCAGTCACTCACTCCCTCTCTCTCACTCCCACTCTCCCTCACTCACTCACACTCACAAACTCGCACTCACACTCACTCTCACACTCTCACACTCACTCTCACACTCCGTCTCACACTCTCACTCTCTCACTCTGTCACTGTCACTCTCTCACTCACTCTCTCACTCACTCACTCTCTCACTCACACACACTCACACTCACTCACACTCACTCACACTCACACTCACTCACACTCACACTCACACTCACTCCCACTCACTCACTCCCTCTCTCTCTCACTCTCTCACTCTCTCAATCACTCTCTCTCTGTCGCTCACTCTCTCTCACTCACTCACTCTCTCACTCCCACTCACTCACTCACTCACTCCCACTCACTCACTCACTCCCACTCACTCACTCACTCCCACTCACTCACTCACTCCCACTCACTCACTCCCACTCACTCCTAGTCACTCACTCCCAGTCACTCACTCCCAGTCACTCACTCCCTCTCTCTCACTCCCTCTCTCTCACTCTCACTCCCTCTCTCTCACTCCCTCTCTCTCACTCTCACTCTCACTCACTCTCACTCTCTCTCACACTCTCTCTCAGTCTCTCTCACTCTCACTCTCACTCTCTCACTCACTCACACTCACTCACAATCACACTCACTCATTCGCACTCACTCACTCTCACTCTCCCTCTCTCACACTCACACTCTCTCTCTCTCACTCTCACTCTCTCTCACTCTCTCTCACTCACTCACTCTCACTCTCTCACTCACTCTCTCTCTCTCACTCACTTTCACTTTCTCTCACTCTCTCAGTCTCTCACTCACACTCACTCACACTCACTCACTCAAACTCACACACTCACACTCACACTCACTCACTCTCTCACTCTCATTCATTCTCACTCACTCTCTCACTCACTCTCTCACTCACTCTCACTCTCACTCTCACTCATCTCTCTCATACTCTCACACTGTCTCACACTCTCTCACTCACTCTCTCACTCACTCTCTCACTCACTCTCACACACTCTCAAACTCTCTCAATCACTCTCTCACTCTCTCGCACTCACTCTCGCACTCACTCTCTCACTCACTCTCTCACTCACTCACCCACTCTCTCTCTCAATCTCTCTCTCACTCTCTCACTCTATCTCTCACACTCACTCTCATTCACTCCCTCCCTCTCACTCACTCACTCCCTCTCACTCACTTCCTCTCACTCTTTCTCTCACTCACTCACTCTCTCACATTCACTCTATTACTCTCTCAATCTATCACTCTCTCTCTCACTCTCTCTCACTCTCTCACTCACTCACTCACTCTCACTCACTCTCTCTCACTCACTCTCACTCACTCTCACTCACTCTCACTCACTCTCTCTCACTCTCTCACTCTCTCTCACTCTCTCTCACTCTCTCTCTCCCTCACTCTCTCACTCACTCTCTCACTCACTCACTCTCACTCACTCTCACTCACTCACTCTCACTCACTCTCACTCCCTCTCACTCCGACACAAACTCTCCCTCTCACTCACTCTCACTCACTCTCTCAATCACTCTCTCTCACTCTCTTTCTCTCACTCACACTCACTCACACTCACTCACACTCATTCACACTCACTCACACTCACACTCACACTCACACACAATCACTCACACTCACACTCACTCACTCTAACTCACTCACTCTCACACTCTCTCTCACTCACTCACTCACTCTCTCTCACTCACTCACACACTCTCTCTCTCACTCTCTCACTCACTATCTCACTCTCTCTCACTCACTCTCTCACTCACTCTCTCAGTCTCTCACTCACTCACTCACACTCACTCACATTCACTCACTCACACTCACTCATACTCACACTCACTCACACTCACTCACTCTCACTCACTCTCACTCTCTCACTCTCACTCACTCTCTCTCTCACTCTCAGTCTCTCACTCTCTCTCACTCTCAGTCTCTCACTCACTCTCTCACTCACTCTCAGTATCTCACTGATTCTCTCACTCACTCTCTGTCTCTCACTCACTCTCTCACTCACTCACTCACTCTCACTCACTCTCACTCACTCT
>NC_139475.1:37357500-37360000 GCF_057233095.1 Heloderma suspectum | reverse complement strand
TTCCTCTCACTCTTTCTCTCACTCACTCACTCTCTCACATTCACTCTATTACTCTCTCAATCTATCACTCTCTCTCTCACTCTCTCTCACTCTCTCACTCACTCACTCACTCTCACTCACTCTCTCTCACTCACTCTCACTCACTCTCACTCACTCTCTCTCACTCTCTCTCACTCTCTCACTCTCTCTCACTCTCTCTCACTCTCTCTCTCCCTCACTCTCTCACTCACTCTCTCACTCACTCACTCTCACTCACTCTCACTCACTCACTCTCACTCACTCTCACTCCCTCTCACTCCGACACAAACTCTCTCCCTCTCACTCACTCTCACTCACTCTCTCAATCACTCTCTCTCACTCTCTTTCTCTCACTCACACTCACTCACACTCACTCACACTCATTCACACTCACTCACACTCACACTCACACTCACACACAATCACTCACACTCACACTCACTCACTCTAACTCACTCACTCTCACACTCTCTCTCACTCACTCACTCAATCTCTCTCACTCACTCACACACTCTCTCTCTCACTCTCTCACTCACTATCTCACTCTCTCTCACTCACTCTCTCACTCACTCTCTCAGTCTCTCACTCACTCACTCACACTCACTCACATTCACTCACTCACACTCACTCATACTCACACTCACTCACACTCACTCACTCTCACTTACTCTCACTCTCTCACTCTCACTCACTCTCTCTCTCACTCTCAGTCTCTCACTCTCTCTCACTCTCAGTCTCTCACTCACTCTCTCACTCACTCTCAGTATCTCACTGATTCACTCACTCACTCTCTGTCTCTCACTCACTCTCTCACTCACTCACTCACTCTCACTCACTCTCACTCACTCTCTCACTCACTCTCTCACTCACTCTCACTCTCTCCCTCACTCTCACTCTCTCACGCACTCTCACTCTCTCACTCACTCTCTCACTCACTCTCTCTCTCTCTCACTCACTCTCTCTCGCACTCACTCTCTCTCGCACTCACTCTCTCGCTCACTCCCACTCACTCTCTCGCTCACTCCCACTCACTCTCTCGCTCACTCCCACTCACTCTCTCGCTCACTCTCACTCTCTCGCTCGCTCACTCTCACTCTCTCGCTCGCTCACTCTCACTCACTCACTCTCTCACTCACTCTCTCGCTCTCTCTCGCTCACTCACTCTCTCGCTCACTCACTCTCTCGCTCACTCACTCTCTCATTCACTCTCACTCACTCACTCTCACTCACTCTCTCTCTCTCTCTCTCTCTCACTCTCACTCACTCTCACTCACTCTCTCTCACTCTCACTCTCACTCTCACTCACTCTCACTCTCACTCTCGCTCTCGCTCTCGCTCTCTCTCTCGCTCTCTCTCTCTCTCGCTCACTCTCGCTCTCTCTCTCGCTCACTCTCGCTCACTCACTCACTCACTCGCTCACTCTCACTCACTCCCACTCACTCACTCACTCCCATTCACTCACTCACTCTCACACTCTCACACTCTCTCTCTCACTCTCTCTCTCACTCTGTCACTCTCACTCACTCTCACTCTCTCACTCACTCACACTCTCACTCACACTAACTCCCTCTCACTCACTCTCTCTCTCACTCACTCTCTCTCTCACTCTTACTTTCTCACTCTCTCTCTCTCAATCTCTCATTCTCTCTCTCTCTCAATCTCTCACTCACTCTCTCACTCTCACTCTCTCACTCTCACTCACTCTCACTCTCTCACTCACTCTCACACTCACTCACTCTCACACTCACTCTCTCACACTCACTCTCTCTCATTCTCACACTCACACTCTCACACTCTTACACTCACTCTCACTCTCAGTCTCTCACTCACTCTCAGTCTCTCTCACTCACTCTCACTCTCTCACTCACTCTCACTCTCTCACTAACTCTAATTCACTGTCACTCACTCTCAATCTCTCTCACTCTTACTCACTCTCTCTCTCTCATTCACTCTCTCTCTCACTCACTCTCTCTCTCTCACTCACTCTCTCTCACTCACTTACTCTCAGTCCACTCACTCTCTCACTCCCACTCACTCTCTCCCACTCACTCACTCACTCCCACTCACTCATTCACTCCCACTCACTCACTCACTCCCACTCACTCGAACTCACTCACTCCCTCTCTCACTCCCTCTCTCACTCCCTCTCTCTCTCTCTCACTCTCCCTCACTCTCACTCTCTCTCTCACATTCTCACACTCACACTCACACTCTCACACACTCTCACTCTCTCTCTCTCACTCTCTCTCTCACTCTCTCTCTCACACTCTCTCTCTCCCTCTCACTCTCTCACACACTCTCTCTCTGTCTCACTCACTCTCTCACTCACTCCCTCTCTCACTCTCTCTCTCACTCTCTCTCTCTCACTCACACTCACTCACTCACACTCACTTACACCCTCTCCCACTCACTCACTCACTCCCTCTCTCTCCCTCTCTCACTCCCTCTCTCACTCACTCTCTCTCACTCACTCTCTCTCTCA
>NC_139475.1:37327500-37342500 GCF_057233095.1 Heloderma suspectum | reverse complement strand
GCACTCACTCTCACACTCCCTCACACTCTCACACTCTCTCACTCACTCTCTCTCTCATTCTGTCACTCTCACTCACTCTCACTCTCACTCACTCTCTCTCACTCACTCACTCACACTCTCACTCACACTCTCACTCACAATCACTCACACTCACTCACTCCCTCTGACTCACTCTCTCTCACTCTCACTTACTCTCTCTCACTCTCTCACTCTCTCTCTCAATCTCTCATTCTCTCTCTCTCTCAATCTTTCACTCTCTCACTCTCACTCTCTCACTCACTCTCACTCTCTCACTTACTCACTCTCACTCACTCACTCTCACACTCTCACACTCTTACACTCACTCTCACTCTCAGTCTCTCACTCACTCTCAGTCTCTCACTCACTCTCAGTCTCTCACTCACTCTCACTCTCTCACTCACTCTAACTCTCACTCACTCTCACTCTCTCTCACTCACTCTCTCTCACTCTCTCTCTCTCACTCACTCTCTCTCTCTCACTCACTCCCTCTCACTCTTTCTCTCAGTCACTCTCTCTCTCTCTCACTCTCAATCTCTCACTCTCTCAATCTCTCACAATCTCTCACTCTCTCTTTCTCTCTCAGTCTCTCACTCACTCACTCACTCTCACTCACTCACTCACTCTCACTCACTCAGTCTCTCTCACTCTCTCTCACTCTCACTCACTCTCACACTCACTCTCTCACACTAACTCTCTCTCACTCCATCTCAAACACTCTCACTCACTCTCCCTCACTCACTCTCCCTCACTCACTCTCCCTCACTCTCACTCTCACTCTCACACTCACTCTCACTCTCACTCTCACTCACTGATACTCATACTCACTCACTCACTCACACTCACTCACACACACTCACACTCAAACTCACACTCACACACTCTCACACTCACTCTCACACTCTCACACTCCCTCACACTCTCTCACTCACTCTCTCTCTCACTCTGTCACTCTCACTCACTCTCACTCTCTCACTCACTCACTCTATCTCACTCACTCACACTCTCACTCACAATCACTCACACTCACTCCCACCCACTTACACACTCTTCCACTCACACACTCTCTCCCACCCACCCACTCACAGACTCTCACTCCGGCACTCTCTCACTCTCTCTCTCTCTCTCTCTCACTCTCTCTCACTCTCTCTCTCACTCTCACTAACTCTCTATCTCATTCTCACTCCCTCCCTCTCACTCACTCCCTCTCACTCACTCACTTCCTCTCTCTTTCTCTCACTCTCTCTCTCTCTCTCTCACTCTCACTCTCTCTCTCAATCTATTACTCTCTCAATCTCTCACTCTCTCACTCTCTCACTCTCTCTCCCACTCTCTCTCACTCACTCACTCTCACTCACTCTCACACTCACTCTCTCACACTAACTCTCTCACTCAATCTCACACTCACTCTCTCTCACTCACTCTCCCTCACTCTCCCTCACTCTCCCTCACTCTCACTCTCCCTCACACTCTCTCACTCTCACTCACTCACACTCACAAACTCACACTCACACTCACATTCAATCTCACACTCTCACACTCACTCTAACACACTCACTCTCTCTCTCACACTCACTCTCTCTCTCTCACACTCTCACTCTCTCTCACTCTGTCACTCTCTCTCACTCACTCACACTCACACTCACACTAACTCCCTCTCACTCACTCCCTCTCACTTTCTCACTCTCTCTCTCTCTCAATCTCTCTCTCTCTCTAAATCTCTCACTCTCTCACTCACTCTCTCACT
Organism: Heloderma suspectum; assembly: GCF_057233095.1. Taxonomy (NCBI): domain Eukaryota; kingdom Metazoa; phylum Chordata; class Lepidosauria; order Squamata; family Helodermatidae; genus Heloderma; species Heloderma suspectum. Next base: position 37,340,735 of record NC_139475.1, on the reverse strand, counting down.
CTCTCACTCTCTCACTCTCACTCACTCACACTCTCTCACACTCACTATCACTCACTCTCTCACACACACTCTCATTCTCACACTCTCACACCCTCACTCTCTCTCACTCACTCTCACTCTCTCTCAATCTCTTTCACTCACTCTCAATCTCTCTCACTCTCACCCTCTCTCTCTCAATCACTCTCTCTTTCGCTCACTCTCTCTCACTCACTCGCTCCCTCTCTCATTCACTGTCTCTCACTCACTCTCTCTCACTCCCACTCACTCTCTCTCACTCCCACTCACTCTCTCACTCCCACTCACTCACTCACTCCCACTCACTCACTCACTCCCACTTACTCCCACTCACTCACTCCCAGTCACTCACTCCCAGTCACTCACTCCCTCTCAATCACTCCCTCTCTCTTACTCCCTCTCTCTCACTCTCACACTCTCACACCCTCTCTCTCACTCTCACTCTCACTCTCACTCACTCACTCTCACTCTCTCTCACACTCTCTCTCACAGTCTCTCTCACTCTCACTCTCAATCTCTCTCACTCTCTCACTCACTCTCACTCACTCTCTCTCTCACTCAGTCTCTCACTCTCAGTCTCTCACTCTCACTCACTCACTCTCACTCACTCCCTCTCACTCTCTCACTAACGCTCTCACTCTCACTCTCTCTCACTCTCTCTCACTCTCTCTCACTCTCACTCTCACTCACTCTCTCACTCACTCACTCTCTCTCTCACTCACTCACTCTCAATCACACTCACTCACTCACTCTCAATCACACTCTCACTCTCACTCACTCACTCCCTTACTCTCACTAACTCCCTCACTCTCACACTCACTCTCTCTCACTCTCTCTCTCTCACTCTCACAATCTCACTCTCTCTCCCTCACTCTCTCTCACTCTCTCACTCTCACTCACTCTCTCTCACTCTCCCTCTCTCTCACTCACTCCCTCGCTCTCTCATTCCCTCTCTCTCACTCCCTCTCTCACTCTCTCCCTCTCTCTCTCACTCCCTCACTCCCTCTCTCTCTCACTCTCTCTCACTCTCTCTCTCTCACTCACTCTCTCACTCTCTCTCTCTCTCTCTCACTCTCTCTCACTGACTCTCTCTCACTCTCACTCACTCTCTCACTCTCTCTCTCTTTCTCACTCTCACTCTCTCAATCACTCACTCTCACTCACTCACTCTCACTCACTCTCATTCACTCTCACTCACTCTCTCACTCACTCTCCCACTCACTCTCTCTCACTCATTCACACTCACTCACACTCACTCCCACCCACTTACACACTCTTCCACTCACACACTCTCTCCCACCCACCCACTCACAGACTCTCACTCAGGCACTCTCTCACTCTCTCTCTCTCTCTCTCTCTCACTCTCTCACTCTCTCTCACTCTCTCTCTCACACTCACTAACTCTCTATCTCACTCTCACTCACTCCCTCTCACTCACTCCCTCTCACTCACTCACTTCCTCTCTCTTTCTCTCACTCTCTCTCTCTCTCTCACTCTCACTCTCTCTCTCAATCTATTACTCTCTCAATCTCTCACTCTCTCACTCTCTCACTCTCTCTCCCACTCTCTCTCACTCACTCACTCTCACTCCCTCTCACACTCACTCTCTCACACTCACTCTCTCACTCAATCTCACACTCACTCTCTCTCACTCACTCTCCCTCACTCTCCCTCACTCTCCCTCACTCTCACTCTCCCTCACACTCTCTCACTCTCACTCACTCACACTCACAAACTCACACTCACACTCACATTCAATCTCACACTCTCACACTCACTCTAACACACTCACTCTCTCTCTCACACTCACTCTCTCTCTCACACTCTCACTCTCTCTCACTCTGTCACTCTCTCTCACTCACTCACTCACACTCACACTCACACTCACTCCCTCTCACTCACTCCCTCTCACTTTCTCACTCTCTCTCTCTCTCAATCTCTCTCTCTCTCTCAATCTCTCACTCTCTCACTCACTCTCTCACTCTCTCACTCTCTCACTCTCACTCACTCACACTCTCTCACACTCACTCTCTATCACTCACTCTCTCACACTCACTCTCATTCTCACACTCTCACACTCTCACTCTCTCTCACTCACTCTCACTCTCTCTCAATCTCTCTCAATCTCTCTCACTCTCTCTCAATCTCTCTCACTCACTCTCAATCTCTCTCACTCTCACCCTCTCTCTCTCAATCACTCTCTCTTTCGCTCACTCTCTCTCACTCACTCGCTCCCTCTCTCATTCACTGTCTCTCTCTCACTCACTCTCTCTCACTCCCACTCACTCTCTCTCACTCCCACTAACTCTCTCACTCCCACTCACTCTCTCACTCCCACTCACTCACTCCCACTCACTCACTCCCAGTCACTCACTCCCAGTCACTCACTCCCAGTCACTCACTCCCTCTCAATCACTCCCTCTCTCTTACTCCCTCTCTCTCACTCTCACACTCTCACACCCTCTCTCTCACTCTCACTCTCACTCACTCACTCTCACTCTCTCTCACACTCTCTCTCACAGTCTCTCTCACTCTCACTCTCACTCTCTCACACTCACTCACACTCATTCACACTCACTCACACTCACTCACTCTCACTCTCCCTCTCTCTCACACTCTCTCACACTCTCTCTCTCTCTCACTCTCACTCTCTCCCACTCTCTCTCACTCACTCACTCTCTCACTCTCTCACTCACTGTCTCTCTCACTCATGTTTTCTCACTTTCTCTCACTCTCTCTCAGTCTCTCACTCACTCACACTCACTCACTCACACATACACACTCACACTCACACTCACTCACTCTCTCACTGTCATTCATTCTCACTCCCTCTCTCTCTCATTCCCTCTCCCTCTCACTCTCTCTCTCTCACTCCCTCTCTCTCTCACTCCCTCTCACTCTCTCTCTCACTCACTCACTCTCTCTCACTCTCACTCTCTCACTCTCACACTCACTCTCTCTCACCCTCACTCTCTCTCACTCTGTCTCACTCACTGTCACTCTCTCACTCACTCCCTCTCACTCTCTCACACTCACTCTCTCTCATTCTCACACTATCACACTCTCACTCACTCTCACTCTCTCTCACTCTCTCTCACTCACTGACTCACGCAGTCCCTCACACTCACTCACTCCCTCTCACTCACTCACTCCCTCTCATTCTTTCTCTCAGTCACTCTCTCTCTCACTCTCACTATCAATCTCTCACTCTCTCAATCTCTCACTCTCACTCTCTCTCTTTCTCTCTCACTCTCTCACTCACTCTCACTCACTCACTCACTCTCACTCACTATCACTCACTCACTCTCTCTCACTCTCACTCTCTCTCACTCACTCTCACACTCACTCTCTCACACTCACTCTCTCTCACTCCCTCTCAAACTCACACTCACTCACTCTCCCTCACTCACTCTCCCTCACTCACTCTCCCTCACTCTCACTCTCACTCTCTCTCACATGCACTCTCATACTCACTCTCACTCTCACACTCACTCTCACTCTCACTGACTCATTCACACTCACACTCACTCACTCACACTCACACTCACTCACACACACTCACACTCACACTCTCTCACACTCACTCTCACACTCTCACACTCTCACACTCTCTCACTCACTCTCTCTCACTCTATCACTCTCACTCACTCTCACTATCTCACTCACTCACTCACTCTCTCTCACTCACTCACTCACACTCTCACTCACACTCTCACTCACAATCACTCACACTCACTCACTCCCTCTCACTCACTCTCTCTCTCGCTCTCACTTTCTCACTCTCTCTCACTCTCTCACTCTCTCTCTATCTCTTATTCTCTCTCTCTCTCAATCTCTCACTCACTCTCTCACTCTCTCACTCTCACTCTCTCACTCACTCTCATTCTCTCACTTACTCTCACTCACTCACTCTCACACTCACTCTCTCACACTCACTCTCTCTCATTCCCACACTCACACTCTCACACTCTTACACTCACTCTCACTCTCAGTCTCTCACTCAGTCTCAGTCTCTCTCACTCTCACTTTCTCACTCACTCTCTCACTCTCACTCTCTCACTCTCACTCTCTCTCTCACTCACTCCGACTCTCTCTCTCACTCTCACTCATTCTCACTCTCTCTCACTCTCTCTCACTCACTAACTCACCCACTCCCTCTCACTCACTCACTCCCTCTCACGCACTCACTCCCTCTCACTCTTTCTCTCAGTCACTCTCTCTCTCTCACTCTCTCTCACTCTCTCTCACTCACTCTCACACTCACTCTCTCTCACTCACTCTCACACTCACTCTCACTCACTCTCACTCACTCACTCTCACTCTCACACTCACTCTCACTCTCACTCTCACACTCACTCTCACTCTCACTCTCACTCTCACTCACTCACACTCACTCACACTCACATTCACTCACACTCACTCACACTCACTCTCACACTCACACTCTCTCACACTCACTCTCACAATCTCACACTCTCTCACACTCTCACACTCTCTCACTCACTCTCTCTCACTCTGTCACTCTCACTCACTCTCATTATCTCACTCACTCTCTCACTCTCTCACACTCTCTCTCTCAATCTCTCATTCTCTCTCTCTCTCAATCTCTCACTCACTCTCTCACTCTCACTCTCTCACTCACTGACTCTCACTCTCTCACTCACTCTCACACTCACTCACTCTCACACTCTCTCACACTCACTCTCTCTCATTCTCACACTCACACTCTCACACTCTTACACTCACTCTCTCAGTCTCACTCACTCTCACTCTCTCTCACTCACTCTCACTCTCACTCTCACTCTCACTCACTCACACTCACTCACTCACTCTCACACTCACACTCACTCACTCACTCTCACACTCTCACACTCTCTCTCTCACTCTCTCTCTCACTCTGTCACTCTCACTCACTCTCACACTCTCACTCACTCTCACTCTCACTCACTCACTCACTCACACTCTCACTCACACTAACTCCCTCTCACTCACTCTCTCTCTCACTCACTCTCTCTCTCACTCTTACTTTCTCACTCTCTCTCTCTCAATCTCTCATTCTCTCTCTCTCTCAATCTCTCACTCACTCTCTCACTCTCACTCTCTCACTCTCACTCACTCACTCTCACTCTCTCACTCACTCTCACACTCACTCACTCTCACACTCACTCTCTCACACTCACTCTCTCTCATTCTCACACTCACACTCTCACACTCTTACACTCACTCTCACTCTCAGTCTCTCACTCACTCTCAGTCTCTCTCACTCACTCTCACTCTCTCACTCACTCTCACTCTCTCACTAACTCTAATTCACTGTCACTCACTCTCAATCTCTCTCACTCTTACTCACTCTCTCTCTCTCATTCACTCTCTCTCTCACTCACTCTCTCTCTCTCACTCACTCTCTCTCACTCACTTACTCTCAGTCCACTCACTCTCTCACTCCCACTCACTCTCTCCCACTCACTCACTCACTCCCACTCACTCATTCACTCCCACTCACTCACTCACTCCCACTCACTCGAACTCACTCACTCCCTCTCTCACTCCCTCTCTCACTCCCTCTCTCTCTCTCTCACTCTCCCTCACTCTCACTCTCTCTCTCACATTCTCACACTCACACTCACACTCTCACACACTCTCACTCTCTCTCTCTCACTCTCTCTCTCACTCTCTCTCTCACACTCTCTCTCTCCCTCTCACTCTCTCACACACTCTCTCTCTGTCTCACTCACTCTCTCACTCACTCCCTCTCTCACTCTCTCTCTCACTCTCTCTCTCTCACTCACACTCACTCACTCACACTCACTCACACCCTCTCCCACTCACTCACTCACTCCCTCTCTCACTCCCTCTCTCACTCCCTCTCTCACTCACTCTCTCACTCACTCTCTCTCTCACTCTCTCTCTCACTCCCTCACTCTCACTCTCTCACTCTCTCACTCCCTCTCACTCCCTCTCACTCCCTTTCACTCCCTCTCATACTCTCTCACACTCTCACTCTCACACACTCTCTCTCACTTACTCTCTCACTCACTCTCTCACTCTCATTCTCTCTCACTCTCACTTTCTATCTCACAGTCTCTATCACACTATCTCACTCTCACTCTCTCTCTCACTCTCTCACCCTTTCTCACTCTCACTCTCACACTCACTCACTCACTCACTGACTCTCACTCTCACTCTCTCACTCACTCTCACTCACTCACTCTCACTCACTCACTCTCACTCACTCTCACTCACTCACTCACTCTCTCTCACTCCCTCCCTCTCACCCATTCACTCCCTCTCACTCACTCACTCTCTCACACTCTCTGACTCACTCACTCTCTCTCTCACTCTCACTCACTCTCTCACTCTCTCTCTCACACTCACTCACACTCACTCACTCACACTCACACTCGCTCACACTCACACTCACACTCACACTCACTCACTCTCACTCTCACTCACTCTCACTCTGACTCACTCTCTCACTCACTCTCACTCTCTCACTCACTCACTCTCACTCTCACTCACTCTCTCACTCTCACTCTCTCACTCTCACTCTCTCTCTCACTCTCTCTCACTATCACTCTCACTCTCTCTCACTATCACTCTCACTCTTTCTCACTCACTCTCACTCTCTCACTCACTCTCACTCTCTCACTCTCTCACTCTCTCACTCTCACTCTTACTCTCTCACTCTCACTCTTACTCACTCTCTCTCACTCTCTCACGCACTCTCACTCTCTCACTCACTCTCACTCACGCACTCAATCTCCCTCACTCACTCTCACTCATTCACTCACTCTCACTCACTCTCACTCACTCTTTCACTCTCTCTCCCACTCAATCTCTCACTCTCTCTCCCACTCACTCACTCTCACACACTCTCTCCCACTCAAACACTCTCTCCCACCCACTCACCCACTCTCACTCACCCACTCGCTCTCCCTCAATCTCTCACTATCTCTCACTCTCTCTTTCTCTCTCAGTCTCTCACTCACTCACTCACTCTCACTCACTCACTCACTCTCACTCACTCACTCTCTCTCACTCTCTCTCACTCTCACTCACTCTCACACTCACTCTCTCACACTCACTCTCTCTCACTCCATCTCAAACACACTCTCACTCACTCTCCCTCACTCACTCTCCCTCACTCACTCTCCCTCACTCTCACTCTCACTCACACTCACTCTCACACTCTCTCACTCTCACACTCACTCTCACTCTCACTCTCACTCACTGATACTCACACTCACTCACTCACTCACACTCACTCACACAAACTAACACTCAAACTCACACTCACACACTCTCGCACTCACTCTCACACTCCCTCACACTCTCACACTCTCTCACTCACTCTCTCTCTCATTCTGTCACTCTCACTCACTCTCACTCTCACTCACTCACTCTCTCTCACTCACTCACTCACACTCTCACTCACACTCTCACTCACAATCACTCACACTCACTCACTCCCTCTGACTCACTCTCTCTCACTCTCACTTACTCTCTCTCACTCTCTCACTCTCTCTCTCAATCTCTCATTCTCTCTCTCTCTCAATCTTTCACTCTCTCACTCTCACTCTCTCACTCACTCTCACTCTCTCACTTACTCACTCTCACTCACTCACTCTCACACTCTCACACTCTTACACTCACTCTCACTCTCAGTCTCTCACTCACTCTCAGTCTCTCACTCACTCTCAGTCTCTCACTCACTCTCACTCTCTCACTCACTCTAACTCTCACTCACTCTCACTCTCTCTCACTCACTCTCTCTCACTCTCTCTCTCTCACTCACTCTCTCTCTCTCACTCACTCCCTCTCACTCTTTCTCTCAGTCACTCTCTCTCTCTCTCACTCTCAATCTCTCACTCTCTCAATCTCTCACAATCTCTCACTCTCTCTTTCTCTCTCAGTCTCTCACTCACTCACTCACTCTCACTCACTCACTCACTCTCACTCACTCAGTCTCTCTCACTCTCTCTCACTCTCACTCACTCTCACACTCACTCTCTCACACTAACTCTCTCTCACTCCATCTCAAACACTCTCACTCACTCTCCCTCACTCACTCTCCCTCACTCACTCTCCCTCACTCTCACTCTCACTCTCACTCTCACACTCACTCTCACTCTCACTCTCACTCTCACTCACTGATACTCACACTCACTCACTCACTCACACTCACTCACACACACTCACACTCAAACTCACACTCACACTCTCTCACACTCACTCTCACACTCTCACACTCCCTCACACTCTCACACTCTCTCACTCACTCTCTCTCTCACTCTGTCACTCTCACTCACTCTCACTCTCTCACTCACTCACTCTCTCTCACTCACTCACACTCTCACTCACAATCACTCACACTCACTCCCACCCACTTACACACTCTTCCACTCACACACTCTCTCCCACCCACCCACTCACAGACTCTCACTCAGGCACTCTCTCACTCTCTCTCTCTCTCTCTCTCACTCTCTCACTCTCTCTCACTCTCTCTCTCACTCTCACTAACTCTCTATCTCATTCTCACTCCCTCCCTCTCACTCACTCCCTCTCACTCACTCACTTCCTCTCTCTTTCTCTCACTCTCTCTCTCTCTCTCTCACTCTCACTCTCTCTCTCAATCTATTACTCTCTCAATCTCTCACTCTCTCACTCTCTCACTCTCTCTCCCACTCTCTCTCACTCACTCACTCTCACTCACTCTCACACTCACTCTCTCACACTAACTCTCTCACTCAATCTCATACTCACTCTCTCTCACTCACTCTCCCTCACTCTCCCTCACTCTCCCTCACTCTCACTCTCCCTCACACTCTCTCACTCTCACTCACTCACACTCACAAACTCACACTCACACTCACATTCAATCTCACACTCTCACACTCACTCTAACACACTCACTCTCTCTCTCACACTCACTCTCTCTCTCTCACACTCTCACTCTCTCTCACTCTGTCACTCTCTCTCACTCACTCACACTCACACTCACACTCACTCCCTCTCACTCACTCCCTCTCACTTTCTCACTCTCTCTCTCTCTCAATCTCTCTCTCTCTCTCAATCTCTCACTCTCTCACTCACTCTCTCACTCTCTCACTCTCTCACTCTCACTCACTCACACTCTCTCACACTCACTATCACTCACTCTCTCACACACACTCTCATTCTCACACTCTCACACCCTCACTCTCTCTCACTCACTCTCACTCTCTCTCAATCTCTTTCACTCACTCTCAATCTCTCTCACTCTCACCCTCTCTCTCTCAATCACTCTCTCTTTCGCTCACTCTCTCTCACTCACTCGCTCCCTCTCTCATTCACTGTCTCTCTCTCACTCACTCTCTCTCACTCCCACTCACTCTCTCTCACTCCCACTCACTCTCTCACTCCCACTCACTCACTCACTCCCACTCACTCACTCACTCCCACTCACTCCCACTCACTCACTCCCAGTCACTCACTCCCTCTCAATCACTCCCTCTCTCTTACTCCCTCTCTCTCACTCTCACACTCTCACACCCTCTCTCTCACTCTCACTCTCACTCTCACTCACTCACTCTCACTCTCTCTCACACTCTCTCTCACAGTCTCTCTCACTCTCACTCTCAATCTCTCTCACTCTCTCACTCACTCTCACTCACTCTCTCTCTCACTCAGTCTCTCACTCTCAGTCTCTCACTCTCACTCACTCACTCTCACTCACTCCCTCTCACTCTCTCACTAACGCTCTCACTCTCACTCTCTCTCACTCTCTCTCACTCTCTCTCACTCTCACTCTCACTCACTCTCTCACTCACTCACTCTCACTCTCTCACTCACTCACTCTCAATCACACTCACTCACTCACTCTCAATCACACTCTCACTCTCACTCACTCACTCCCTTACTCTCACTAACTCCCTCACTCTCACACTCACTCTCTCTCACTCTCTCTCTCTCACTCTCACAATCTCACTCTCTCTCCCTCACTCTCTCTCACTCTCTCACTCTCCCTCACTCTCTCTCACTCTCCCTCTCTCTCACTCACTCCCTCGCTCTCTCATTCCCTCTCTCTCACTCCCTCTCTCACTCTCTCCCTCTCTCTCTCACTCCCTCACTCCCTCTCTCTCTCACTCTCTCTCACTCTCTCTCTCTCACTCACTCTCTCACTCTCTCTCTCTCTCTCTCACTCTCTTTCACTGACTCTCTCTCACTCTCACTCACTCTCTCACTCTCTCTCTCTTTCTCACTCTCACTCTCTCAATCACTCACTCTCACTCACTCACTCTCACTCACTCTCATTCACTCTCACTCACTCTCTCACTCACTCTCCCACTCACTCACTCTCACTCATTCACACTCACTCACACTCACTCCCACCCACTTACACACTCTTCCACTCACACACTCTCTCCCACCCACCCACTCACAGACTCTCACTCAGGCACTCTCTCACTCTCTCTCTCTCTCTCTCTCACTCTCTCACTCTCTCTCACTCTCTCTCTCACACTCACTAACTCTCTATCTCACTCTCACTCACTCCCTCTCACTCACTCCCTCTCACTCACTCACTTCCTCTCTCTTTCTCTCACTCTCTCTCTCTCTCTCACTCTCACTCTCTCTCTCAATCTATTACTCTCTCAATCTCTCACTCTCTCACTCTCTCACTCTCTCTCCCACTCTCTCTCACTCACTCACTCTCACTCACTCTCACACTCACTCTCTCACACTCACTCTCTCACTCAATCTCACACTCACTCTCTCTCACTCACTCTCCCTCACTCTCCCTCACTCTCCCTCACTCTCCCTCACTCTCCCTCACTCTCACTCTCCCTCACACTCTCTCACTCTCACTCACTCACACTCACAAACTCACACTCACACTCACATTCAATCTCACACTCTCACACTCACTCTAACACACTCACTCTCTCTCTCACACTCACTCTCTCTCTCACACTCTCACTCTCTCTCACTCTGTCACTCTCTCTCACTCACTCACTCACACTCACACTCACACTCACTCCATCTCACTCACTCCCTCTCACTTTCTCACTCTCTCTCTCTCTCAATCTCTCTCTCTCTCTCAATCTCTCACTCTCTCACTCACTCTCTCACTCTCTCACTCTCTCACTCTCACTCACTCACACTCTCTCACACTCACTCTCTATCACTCACTCTCTCACACTCACTCTCATTCTCACACTCTCACACTCTCACTCTCTCTCACTCACTCTCACTCTCTCTCAATCTCTCTCACTCTCTCTCAATCTCTCTCACTCACTCTCAATCTCTCTCACTCTCACCCTCTCTCTCTCAATCACACTCTCTTTCGCTCACTCTCTCTCACTCACTCGCTCCCTCTCTCATTCACTGTCTCTCTCTCACTCACTCTCTCTCACTCCCACTCACTCTCTCTCACTCCCACTAACTCTCTCACTCCCACTCACTCTCTCACTCCCACTCACTCACTCCCACTCACTCACTCCCAGTCACTCACTCCCAGTCACTCACTCCCAGTCACTCACTCCCTCTCAATCACTCCCTCTCTCTTACTCCCTCTCTCTCACTCTCACACTCTCACACCCTCTCTCTCACTCTCACTCTCACTCACTCACTCTCACTCTCTCTCACACTCTCTCTCACAGTCTCTCTCACTCTCACTCTCACTCTCTCACACTCACTCACACTCATTCACACTCACTCACACTCACTCACTCTCACTCTCACTCTCTCTCACACTCTCTCACACTCTCTCTCTCTCTCTCACTCTCTCCCACTCTCTCTCACTCACTCACTCTCTCACTCTCTCACTCACGTTTTCTCACTTTCTCTCACTCTCTCTCAGTCTCTCACTCACTCACACTCACTCACTCACACATACACACTCACACTCACACTCACACTCACTCACTCTCTCACTGTCATTCATTCTCACTCCCTCTCTCTCTCATTCCCTCTCCCTCTCACTCTCTCTCTCTCACTCCCTCTCTCTCTCACTCCCTCTCACTCTCTCTCTCACTCACTCACTCTCTCTCACTCTCACTCTCTCACTCTCACACTCACTCTCTCTCACCCTCACTCTCTCTCACTCTGTCTCACTCACTCTCACTCTCTCACTCACTCCCTCTCACTCTCTCACACTCACTCTCTCTCATTCTCACACTATCACACTCTCACTCACTCTCACTCTCTCTCACTCTCTCTCACTCACTGACTCACGCAGTCCCTCACACTCACTCACTCCCTCTCACTCACTCACTCCCTCTCATTCTTTCTCTCAGTCACTCTCTCTCTCACTCTCACTCTCAATCTCTCACTCTCTCAATCTCTCACTCTCACTCTCTCTCTTTCTCTCTCACTCTCTCACTCACTCTCACTCACTCACTCACTCACTCTCACTCACTATCACTCACTCACTCTCTCTCACTCTCACTCTCTCTCACTCACTCTCACACTCACTCTCTCACACTCACTCTCTCTCACTCCCTCTCAAACTCACACTCACTCACTCTCCCTCACTCACTCTCCCTCACTCACTCTCCCTCACTCTCACTCTCACTCTCTCTCACATGCACTCTCATACTCACTCTCACTCTCACACTCACTCTCACTCTCACTGACTCATTCACACTCACACTCACTCACTCACACTCACACTCACTCACACACACTCACACTCACACTCTCTCACACTCACTCTCACACTCTCACACTCTCTCACTCACTCTCTCTCACTCTATCACTCTCACTCACTCTCACTATCTCACTCACTCACTCACTCTCTCTCACTCACACACTCACACTCTCACTCACACTCTCACTCACAATCACTCACACTCACTCACTCCCTCTCACTCACTCTCTCTCTCGCTCTCACTTTCTCACTCTCTCTCACTCTCTCTCTATCTCTTATTCTCTCTCTCTCAATCTCTCACTCACTCTCTCACTCTCTCACTCTCACTCTCTCACTCACTCTCATTCTCTCACTTACTCACTCTCACTCACTCACTCTCACACTCACTCTCTCACACTCACTCTCTCTCATTCCCACACTCACACTCTCACACTCTTACACTCACTCTCACTCTCAGTCTCTCACTCAGTCTCAGTCTCTCTCACTCTCACTTTCTCACTCACTCTCTCACTCTCACTCTCTCACTCTCACTCTCTCTCTCACTCACTCCGACTCTCTCTCTCACTCTCACTCATTCTCACTCTCTCTCACT
>NC_139475.1:37312500-37315000 GCF_057233095.1 Heloderma suspectum | reverse complement strand
TCCTAGTCACTCACTCCCAGTCACTCACTCCCAGTCACTCACTCCCTCTCTCTCACTCCCTCTCTCTCACTCCCTCTCTCTCACTCCCTCTCTCTTACTCTCACTCCCTCTCTCTCACTCCCTCTCTCTCACTCTCACTCTCCCTCACTCACTCTCACTCTCTCTCACACTCTCTCTCACAGTCTCTCTCACTCTCACTCTCGTTCTCTCACTCACTCACACTCACTCACAATCACACTCACTCATTCGCACTCACTCACTCTCACTCTCCCTCTCTCTCACACTCACACTGTCTCTCACTCTCACTCTCTCACTCTCTCTCACTCACTCACTCTCACTCTCTCACTCACTCTCTCTCTCTCACTCACTTTCACTTTCTCTCACTCTCTCTCAGTCTCTCACTCACTCACACTCACTCACACTCACTCACTCACTCTCATTCATTCTCACTCACTCTCTCACTCACTCTCTCACTCACTCTCTCACACACTCTCTCACTCACTCTCTCACTCTCATTCATTCTCACACACTCTCTCACTCACTCTCTCACTCACTCTCACTCTCACTCTCACTCTCATTCATCTCTCTCACACTCTCACACTGTCTCACACTCTCTCACTCACTCTCTCACTCACTCTCTCACACACTCTCTCACTCACTCTCTCACTCTCGCACTCACTCTCGCACTCACTCTCGCACTCACTCTCGCACTCACTCTCTCACTCACTCTCTCACTCTCCCTCTCTCACTCTCCCTCTCTCTCTCACTCCCTCTCTCACTCCCTCTCTCTCACTCCCTCTCTCACTCACTCTCACTCACTCTCACTCTTTCTCCCACTCACACTCTCACTCACAATCACTCACACTCACTCACACTCACTCACTCCCTCTCACTCACTCTCACTTTCTCACTCTCCCTCACTCTCTCTCACTCTCTCACTAACTCTAACTCACTGTCACTCACTCTCAATCTCTCTCACTCACTCACTCTCACTCACTCACTCACTCCCACTCACTCATTCACTCCCACTCACTCACTCACTCCCACTCACTCCAACTCACTCACTCCCTCTCTCACTCCCTCTCTCACTCCCTCTCTCTCTCTCACTCTCTCTCACTCTCACTCTCTCTCTCACATTCTCACACTCACACTCCCACTCTCATACACTCTCACTCTCTCTCTCTCACTCACTTTCACTTTCTCTCACTCTCTCTCAGTCTCTCACTCACTCACACTCACTCACACTCACTCACTCACTCTCATTCATTCTCACTCACTCTCTCACTCACTCTCTCACTCACTCTCTCACACACTCTCTCACTCACTCTCTCACTCTCATTCATTCTCACACACTCTCTCACTCACTCTCTCACTCACTCTCACTCTCACTCTCACTCTCATTCATCTCTCTCACACTCTCACACTGTCTCACACTCTCTCACTCACTCTCTCACTCACTCTCTCACACACTCTCTCACTCACTCTCTCACTCTCGCACTCACTCTCGCACTCACTCTCGCACTCACTCTCTCACTCACTCTCGCACTCACTCTCTCACTCACTCTCTCACTCTCCCTCTCTCACTCTCCCTCTCTCTCTCACTCCCTCTCTCACTCCCTCTCTCTCACTCCCTCTCTCACTCACTCTCACTCACTCTCACTCTTTCTCCCACTCACACTCTCACTCACAATCACTCACACTCACTCACACTCACTCACTCCCTCTCACTCACTCTCACTTTCTCACTCTCCCTCACTCTCTCTCACTCTCTCACTAACTCTAACTCACTGTCACTCACTCTCAATCTCTCTCACTCACTCACTCTCACTCACTCACTCACTCCCACTCACTCATTCACTCCCACTCACTCACTCACTCCCACTCACTCCAACTCACTCACTCCCTCTCTCACTCCCTCTCTCACTCCCTCTCTCTCTCTCACTCTCTCTCACTCTCACTCTCTCTCTCACATTCTCACACTCACACTCCCACTCTCATACACTCTCACTCTCTCTCTCTCACTCTCTCTCTCACTCTCTCTCTCTCACTCTCTCTCTCCCTCTCACTCCCTCTCACTCCCTTTCACTCCCTCTCATACTCTCTCACACTCTCACTCTCACACACTCTCTCTCACTTACTCTCTCACTCACTCCCTCACTCTCATTCTCTCTCTCTCACTTTCTATCTCACATTCTCTCTCACACTATCTCACTCACTCTCTCTCTCACTCTCTCACCCTTTCTCACTCTCACTCTCACACTCACTCACTCACTCACTGACTCTCACTCTCACTCTCACTCACTCTCACTCACTCACTCTCACTCACTCACTCTCTCTCACTCCCTCCCTCTCACCCATTCACTCCCTCTCACTCACTCACTCTCTCACACTCTCTCACTCACTCACTCTCTCTCTCACTCTCACTCACTCTCTCACTCTCTCTCTCACACTCACTCACACTCACTCACTCACACTCACTCGCTCACACTCACACTCACAC
>NC_139475.1:37305000-37307500 GCF_057233095.1 Heloderma suspectum | reverse complement strand
TCACTCCCTCTCACTCACTCCCTCTCACTCACTCACTTCCTCTCTCTTTCTCTCACTCTCTCTCTCTCTCTCACTCTCACTCTCTCTCTCAATCTATTACTCTCTCAATCTCTCACTCTCTCACTCTCTCACTCTCTCTCCCACTCTCTCTCACTCACTCACTCTCACTCCCTCTCACACTCACTCTCTCACACTCACTCTCTCACTCAATCTCACACTCACTCTCTCTCACTCACTCTCCCTCACTCTCCCTCACTCTCCCTCACTCTCACTCTCCCTCACACTCTCTCACTCTCACTCACTCACACTCACAAACTCACACTCACACTCACATTCAATCTCACACTCTCACACTCACTCTAACACACTCACTCTCTCTCTCACACTCACTCTCTCTCTCACACTCTCACTCTCTCTCACTCTGTCACTCTCTCTCACTCACTCACTCACACTCACACTCACACTCACTCCCTCTCACTCACTCCCTCTCACTTTCTCACTCTCTCTCTCTCTCAATCTCTCTCTCTCTCTCAATCTCTCACTCTCTCACTCACTCTCTCACTCTCTCACTCTCTCACTCTCACTCACTCACACTCTCTCACACTCACTCTCTATCACTCACTCTCTCACACTCACTCTCATTCTCACACTCTCACACTCTCACTCTCTCTCACTCACTCTCACTCTCTCTCAATCTCTCTCAATCTCTCTCACTCTCTCTCAATCTCTCTCACTCACTCTCAATCTCTCTCACTCTCACCCTCTCTCTCTCAATCACTCTCTCTTTCGCTCACTCTCTCTCACTCACTCGCTCCCTCTCTCATTCACTGTCTCTCTCTCACTCACTCTCTCTCACTCCCACTCACTCTCTCTCACTCCCACTAACTCTCTCACTCCCACTCACTCTCTCACTCCCACTCACTCACTCCCACTCACTCACTCCCAGTCACTCACTCCCAGTCACTCACTCCCAGTCACTCACTCCCTCTCAATCACTCCCTCTCTCTTACTCCCTCTCTCTCACTCTCACACTCTCACACCCTCTCTCTCACTCTCACTCTCACTCACTCACTCTCACTCTCTCTCACACTCTCTCTCACAGTCTCTCTCACTCTCACTCTCACTCTCTCACACTCACTCACACTCATTCACACTCACTCACACTCACTCACTCTCACTCTCCCTCTCTCTCACACTCTCTCACACTCTCTCTCTCTCTCACTCTCACTCTCTCCCACTCTCTCTCACTCACTCACTCTCTCACTCTCTCACTCACTGTCTCTCTCACTCATGTTTTCTCACTTTCTCTCACTCTCTCTCAGTCTCTCACTCACTCACACTCACTCACTCACACATACACACTCACACTCACACTCACTCACTCTCTCACTGTCATTCATTCTCACTCCCTCTCTCTCTCATTCCCTCTCCCTCTCACTCTCTCTCTCTCACTCCCTCTCTCTCTCACTCCCTCTCACTCTCTCTCTCACTCACTCACTCTCTCTCACTCTCACTCTCTCACTCTCACACTCACTCTCTCTCACCCTCACTCTCTCTCACTCTGTCTCACTCACTGTCACTCTCTCACTCACTCCCTCTCACTCTCTCACACTCACTCTCTCTCATTCTCACACTATCACACTCTCACTCACTCTCACTCTCTCTCACTCTCTCTCACTCACTGACTCACGCAGTCCCTCACACTCACTCACTCCCTCTCACTCACTCACTCCCTCTCATTCTTTCTCTCAGTCACTCTCTCTCTCACTCTCACTATCAATCTCTCACTCTCTCAATCTCTCACTCTCACTCTCTCTCTTTCTCTCTCACTCTCTCACTCACTCTCACTCACTCACTCACTCTCACTCACTATCACTCACTCACTCTCTCTCACTCTCACTCTCTCTCACTCACTCTCACACTCACTCTCTCACACTCACTCTCTCTCACTCCCTCTCAAACTCACACTCACTCACTCTCCCTCACTCACTCTCCCTCACTCACTCTCCCTCACTCTCACTCTCACTCTCTCTCACATGCACTCTCATACTCACTCTCACTCTCACACTCACTCTCACTCTCACTGACTCATTCACACTCACACTCACTCACTCACACTCACACTCACTCACACACACTCACACTCACACTCTCTCACACTCACTCTCACACTCTCACACTCTCACACTCTCTCACTCACTCTCTCTCACTCTATCACTCTCACTCACTCTCACTATCTCACTCACTCACTCACTCTCTCTCACTCACTCACTCACACTCTCACTCACACTCTCACTCACAATCACTCACACTCACTCACTCCCTCTCACTCACTCTCTCTCTCGCTCTCACTTTCTCACTCTCTCTCACTCTCTCACTCTCTCTCTATCTCTTATTCTCTCTCTCTCTCAATCTCTCACTCACTCTCTCACTCTCTCACTCTCACTCTCTCACTCACTCTCATTCTCTCACTTACTCTCACTCACTCACTCTCACACTC
>NC_139475.1:37290000-37302500 GCF_057233095.1 Heloderma suspectum | reverse complement strand
CTCACTCTGACTCACTCTCTCACTCACTCTCACTCTCTCACTCACTCACTCTCACTCTCACTCACTCTCTCACTCTCACTCTCTCACTCTCACTCTCTCTCTCACTCTCTCTCACTATCACTCTCACTCTCTCTCACTATCACTCTCACTCTTTCTCACTCACTCTCACTCTCTCACTCACTCTCACTCTCTCACTCTCTCACTCTCTCACTCTCACTCTTACTCTCTCACTCTCACTCTTACTCACTCTCTCTCACTCTCTCACGCACTCTCACTCTCTCACTCACTCTCACTCACGCACTCAATCTCCCTCACTCACTCTCACTCATTCACTCACTCTCACTCACTCTCACTCACTCTTTCACTCTCTCTCCCACTCAATCTCTCACTCTCTCTCCCACTCACTCACTCTCACACACTCTCTCCCACTCAAACACTCTCTCCCACCCACCCACTCACCCACTCTCACTCACCCACTCGCTCTCCCTCAATCTCTCACTATCTCTCACTCTCTCTTTCTCTCTCAGTCTCTCACTCACTCACTCACTCTCACTCACTCACTCACTCTCACTCACTCACTCTCTCTCACTCTCTCTCACTCTCACTCACTCTCACACTCACTCTCTCACACTCACTCTCTCTCACTCCATCTCAAACACACTCTCACTCACTCTCCCTCACTCACTCTCCCTCACTCACTCTCCCTCACTCTCACTCTCACTCACACTCACTCTCACACTCTCTCACTCTCACACTCACTCTCACTCTCACTCTCACTCACTGATACTCACACTCACTCACTCACTCACACTCACTCACACAAACTAACACTCAAACTCACACTCACACACTCTCGCACTCACTCTCACACTCCCTCACACTCTCACACTCTCTCACTCACTCTCTCTCTCATTCTGTCACTCTCACTCACTCTCACTCTCACTCACTCACTCTCTCTCACTCACTCACTCACACTCTCACTCACACTCTCACTCACAATCACTCACACTCACTCACTCCCTCTGACTCACTCTCTCTCACTCTCACTTACTCTCTCTCACTCTCTCACTCTCTCTCTCAATCTCTCATTCTCTCTCTCTCTCAATCTTTCACTCTCTCACTCTCACTCTCTCACTCACTCTCACTCTCTCACTTACTCACTCTCACTCACTCACTCTCACACTCTCACACTCTTACACTCACTCTCACTCTCAGTCTCTCACTCACTCTCAGTCTCTCACTCACTCTCAGTCTCTCACTCACTCTCACTCTCTCACTCACTCTAACTCTCACTCACTCTCACTCTCTCTCACTCACTCTCTCTCACTCTCTCTCTCTCACTCACTCTCTCTCTCTCACTCACTCCCTCTCACTCTTTCTCTCAGTCACTCTCTCTCTCTCTCACTCTCAATCTCTCACTTTCTCAATCTCTCACAATCTCTCACTCTCTCTTTCTCTCTCAGTCTCTCACTCACTCACTCACTCTCACTCACTCACTCACTCTCACTCACTCAGTCTCTCTCACTCTCTCTCACTCTCACTCACTCTCACACTCACTCTCTCACACTAACTCTCTCTCACTCCATCTCAAACACTCTCACTCACTCTCCCTCACTCACTCTCCCTCACTCACTCTCCCTCACTCTCACTCTCACTCTCACACTCACTCTCACTCTCACTCTCACTCACTGATACTCACACTCACTCACTCACTCACACTCACTCACACACACTCACACTCAAACTCACACTCACACTCTCTCACACTCACTCTCACACTCTCACACTCCCTCACACTCTCACACTCTCTCACTCACTCTCTCTCTCACTCTGTCACTCTCACTCACTCTCACTCTCTCACTCACTCACTCTCTCTCACTCACTCACACTCTCACTCACAATCACTCACACTCACTCCCACCCACTTACACACTCTTCCACTCACACACTCTCTCCCACCCACCCACTCACAGACTCTCACTCCGGCACTCTCTCACTCTCTCTCTCTCTCTCTCTCACTCTCTCACTCTCTCTCACTCTCTCTCTCACTCTCACTAACTCTCTATCTCATTCTCACTCCCTCCCTCTCACTCACTCCCTCTCACTCACTCACTTCCTCTCTCTTTCTCTCACTCTCTCTCTCTCTCTCTCACTCTCACTCTCTCTCTCAATCTATTACTCTCTCAATCTCTCACTCTCTCACTCTCTCACTCTCTCTCCCACTCTCTCTCACTCACTCACTCTCACTCACTCTCACACTCACTCTCTCACACTAACTCTCTCACTCAATCTCACACTCACTCTCTCTCACTCACTCTCCCTCACTCTCCCTCACTCTCCCTCACTCTCACTCTCCCTCACACTCTCTCACTCTCACTCACTCACCCTCACAAACTCACACTCACACTCACATTCAATCTCACACTCTCACACTCACTCTAACACACTCACTCTCTCTCTCACACTCACTCTCTCTCTCTCACACTCTCACTCTCTCTCACTCTGTCACTCTCTCTCACTCACTCACACTCACACTCACACTAACTCCCTCTCACTCACTCCCTCTCACTTTCTCACTCTCTCTCTCTCTCAATCTCTCTCTCTCTCTAAATCTCTCACTCTCTCACTCACTCTCTCACTCTCTCACTCTCTCACTCTCACTCACTCACACTCTCTCACACTCACTATCACTCACTCTCTCACACACACTCTCATTCTCACACTCTCACACCCTCACTCTCTCTCACTCACTCTCACTCTCTCTCAATCTCTTTCACTCACTCTCAATCTCTCTCACTCTCACCCTCTCTCTCTCAATCACTCTCTCTTTCGCTCACTCTCTCTCACTCACTCGCTCCCTCTCTCATTCACTGTCTCTCTCTCACTCACTCTCTCTCACTCCCACTCACTCTCTCTCACTCCCACTCACTCTCTCACTCCCACTCACTCACTCACTCCCACTCACTCACTCACTCCCACTCACTCCCACTCACTCACTCCCAGTCACTCACTCCCAGTCACTCACTCCCTCTCAATCACTCCCTCTCTCTTACTCCCTCTCTCTCACTCTCACACTCTCACACCCTCTCTCTCACTCTCACTCTCACTCTCACTCACTCACTCTCACTCTCTCTCACACTCTCTCTCACAGTCTCTCTCACTCTCACTCTCAATCTCTCTCACTCTCTCACTCACTCTCACTCACTCTCTCTCTCACTCAGTCTCTCACTCTCAGTCTCTCACTCTCACTCACTCACTCTCACTCACTCCCTCTCACTCTCTCACTAACGCTCTCACTCTCACTCTCTCTCACTCTCTCTCACTCTCTCTCACTCTCACTCTCACTCACTCTCTCACTCACTCACTCTCTCTCTCACTCACTCACTCTCAATCAAACTCACTCACTCACTCTCAATCACACTCTCACTCTCACTCACTCACTCCCTTACTCTCACTAACTCCCTCACTCTCACACTCACTCTCTCTCACTCTCTCTCTCTCACTCTCACAATCTCACTCTCTCTCCCTCACTCTCTCTCACTCTCTCACTCTCACTCACTCTCTCTCACTCTCCCTCTCTCTCACTCACTCCCTCGCTCTCTCATTCCCTCTCTCTCACTCCCTCTCTCACTCTCTCCCTCTCTCTCTCACTCCCTCACTCCCTCTCTCTCTCACTCTCTCTCACTCTCTCTCTCTCACTCACTCTCTCACTCTCTCTCTCTCTCTCTCACTCTCTCTCACTGACTCTCTCTCACTCTCACTCACTCTCTCACTCTCTCTCTCTTTCTCACTCTCACTCTCTCAATCACTCACTCTCACTCACTCACTCTCACTCACTCTCATTCACTCTCACTCACTCTCTCACTCACTCTCCCACTCACTCACTCTCACTCATTCACACTCACTCACACTCACTCCCACCCACTTACACACTCTTCCACTCACACACTCTCTCCCACCCACCCACTCACAGACTCTCACTCAGGCACTCTCTCACTCTCTCTCTCTCTCTCTCTCTCTCTCACTCTCTCACTCTCTCTCACTCTCTCTCTCACACTCACTAACTCTCTATCTCACTCTCACTCACTCCCTCTCACTCACTCCCTCTCACTCACTCACTTCCTCTCTCTTTCTCTCACTCTCTCTCTCTCTCTCACTCTCACTCTCTCTCTCAATCTATTACTCTCTCAATCTCTCACTCTCTCACTCTCTCACTCTCTCTCCCACTCTCTCTCACTCACTCACTCTCACTCCCTCTCACACTCACTCTCTCACACTCACTCTCTCACTCAATCTCACACTCACTCTCTCTCACTCACTCTCCCTCACTCTCCCTCACTCTCCCTCACTCTCACTCTCCCTCACACTCTCTCACTCTCACTCACTCACACTCACAAACTCACACTCACACTCACATTCAATCTCACACTCTCACACTCACTCTAACACACTCACTCTCTCTCTCACACTCACTCTCTCTCTCTCACACTCTCACTCTCTCTCACTCTGTCACTCTCTCTCACTCACTCACTCACACTCACACTCACACTCACTCCCTCTCACTCACTCCCTCTCACTTTCTCACTCTCTCTCTCTCTCAATCTCTCTCTCTCTCTCAATCTCTCACTCTCTCACTCACTCTCTCACTCTCTCACTCTCTCACTCTCACTCACTCACACTCTCTCACACTCACTCTCTATCACTCACTCTCTCACACTCACTCTCATTCTCACACTCTCACACTCTCACTCTCTCTCACTCACTCTCACTCTCTCTCAATCTCTCTCACTCTCTCTCAATCTCTCTCACTCACTCTCAATCTCTCTCACTCTCACCCTCTCTCTCTCAATCACTCTCTCTTTCGCTCACTCTCTCTCACTCACTCGCTCCCTCTCTCATTCACTGTCTCTCTCTCACTCACTCTCTCTCACTCCCACTCACTCTCTCTCACTCCCACTAACTCTCTCACTCCCACTCACTCTCTCACTCCCACTCACTCACTCCCACTCACTCACTCCCAGTCACTCACTCCCAGTCACTCACTCCCAGTCACTCACTCCCTCTCAATCACTCCCTCTCTCTTACTCCCTCTCTCTCACTCTCACACTCTCACACCCTCTCTCTCACTCTCACTCTCACTCACTCACTCTCACTCTCTCTCACACTCTCTCACACTCTCTCTCTCTCTCACTCTCACTCTCTCCCACTCTCTCTCACTCACTCACTCTCTCACTCTCTCACTCACTGTCTCTCTCACTCATGTTTTCTCACTTTCTCTCACTCTCTCTCAGTCTCTCACTCACTCACACTCACTCACTCACACATACACACTCACACTCACACTCACACTCACTCACTCTCTCACTGTCATTCATTCTCACTCCCTCTCTCTCTCATTCCCTCTCCCTCTCACTCTCTCTCTCTCACTCCCTCTCTCTCTCACTCCCTCTCACTCTCTCTCTCACTCACTCACTCTCTCTCACTCTCACTCTCTCACTCTCACACTCACTCTCTCTCACCCTCACTCTCTCTCACTCTGTCTCACTCACTCTCACTCTCTCACTCACTCCCTCTCACTCTCTCACACTCACTCTCTCTCATTCTCACATTATCACACTCTCACTCACTCTCACTCTCTCTCACTCTCTCTCACTCACTGACTCACGCAGTCCCTCACACTCACTCACTCCCTCTCACTCACTCACTCCCTCTCATTCTTTCTCTCAGTCACTCTCTCTCTCACTCTAACTCTCAATCTCTCACTCTCTCAATCTCTCACTCTCACTCTCTCTCTTTCTCTCTCACTCTCTCACTCACTCTCACTCACTCACTCACTCTCACTCACTATCACTCACTCACTCTCTCTCACTCTCACTCTCTCTCACTCACTCTCACACTCACTCTCTCACACTCACTCTCTCTCACTCCCTCTCAAACTCACACTCACTCACTCTCCCTCACTCACTCTCCCTCACTCACTCTCCCTCACTCTCACTCTCACTCTCTCTCACATGCACTCTCATACTCACGCTCACTCTCACACTCACTCTCACTCTCACTGACTCATTCACACTCACACTCACTCACTCACACTCACACTCACTCACACACACTCACACTCACACTCTCTCACACTCACTCTCACACTCTCACACTCTCACACTCTCTCACTCACTCTCCCTCACTCTATCACTCTCACTCACTCTCACTATCTCACTCACTCACTCACTCTCTCTCACTCACTCACTCACACTCTCACTCACACTCTCACTCACAATCACTCACACTCACTCACTCCCTCTCACTCACTCTCTCTCTCGCTCTCACTTTCTCACTCTCTCTCACTCTCTCACTCTCTCTCTATCTCTTATTCTCTCTCTCTCTCAATCTCTCACTCACTCTCTCACTCTCTCACTCTCACTCTCTCACTCACTCTCATTCTCTCACTTACTCACTCTCACTCACTCACTCTCACACTCACTCTCTCACACTCACTCTCTCTCATTCCCACACTCACACTCTCACACTCTTACACTCACTCTCACTCTCAGTCTCTCACTCAGTCTCAGTCTCTCTCACTCTCACTTTCTCACTCACTCTCTCACTCTCACTCTCTCACTCTCACTCTCTCTCTCACTCACTCCGACTCTCTCTCTCACTCTCACTCATTCTCACTCTCTCTCACTCTCTCTCACTCACTAACTCACCCACTCCCTCTCACTCACTCACTCCCTCTCACGCACTCACTCCCTCTCACTCTTTCTCTCAGTCACTCTCTCTCTCTCACTCTCTCTCACTCTCTCTCACTCACTCTCACACTCACTCTCTCTCACTCACTCTCACACTCACTCTCACTCACTCTCACTCACTCACTCTCACTCTCACACTCACTCTCACTCTCACTCTCACTCTCACACTCACTCTCACTCTCACTCTCACTCTCACTCACTCACACTCACTCACACTCACATTCACTCACACTCACTCACACTCACTCTCACACTCACACTCTCTCACACTCACTCTCACAATCTCACACTCTCTCACACTCTCACACTCTCTCACTCACTCTCTCTCACTCTGTCACTCTCACTCACTCTCATTATCTCACTCACTCTCTCACTCTCTCACACTCTCTCTCTCAATCTCTCATTCTCTCTCTCTCTCAATCTCTCTCACTCTCTCACTCTCACTCTCTCACTCTCTCACTCACTGACTCTCACTCTCTCACTCACTCTCACACTCACTCACTCTCACACTCTCTCACACTCACTCTCTCTCATTCTCACACTCACACTCTCACACTCTTACACTCACTCTCTCAGTCTCACTCACTCTCACTCTCTCTCACTCACTCTCACTCTCACTCTCACTCTCACTCACTCACACTCACTCACTCACTCTCACACTCACACTCACTCACTCACTCTCACACTCTCACACTCTCTCTCTCACTCTCTCTCTCACTCTGTCACTCTCACTCACTCTCACACTCTCACTCACTCTCACTCTCACTCACTCACTCACACTCTCACTCACACTAACTCCCTCTCACTCACTCTCTCTCTCACTCACTCTCTCTCTCACTCTTACTTTCTCACTCTCTCTCTCTCAATCTCTCATTCTCTCTCTCTCTCAATCTCTCACTCACTCTCTCACTCTCACTCTCTCACTCTCACTCACTCACTCTCACTCTCTCACTCACTCTCACACTCACTCACTCTCACACTCACTCTCTCACACTCACTCTCTCTCATTCTCATACTCACACTCTCACACTCTTACACTCACTCTCACTCTCAGTCTCTCACTCACTCTCAGTCTCTCTCACTCACTCTCACTCTCTCACTCACTCTCACTCTCTCACTAACTCTAATTCACTGTCACTCACTCTCAATCTCTCTCACTCTTACTCACTCTCTCTCTCTCATTCACTCTCTCTCTCACTCACTCTCTCTCTCTCACTCACTCACTCTCCCTCACTCACTCTCCCTCACTCACTCTCCCTCACTCTCACTCTCACTCTCACACTCACTCTCACTCTCACTCTCACTCACTGATACTCACACTCACTCACTCACTCACACTCACTCACACACACTCACACTCAAACTCACACTCACACTCTCTCACACTCACTCTCACACTCTCACACTCCCTCACACTCTCACACTCTCTCACTCACTCTCTCTCTCACTCTGTCACTCTCACTCACTCTCACTCTCTCACTCACTCACTCTCTCTCACTCACTCACACTCTCACTCACAATCACTCACACTCACTCCCACCCACTTACACACTCTTCCACTCACACACTCTCTCCCACCCACCCACTCACAGACTCTCACTCCGGCACTCTCTCACTCTCTCTCTCTCTCTCTCTCACTCTCTCACTCTCTCTCACTCTCTCTCTCACTCTCACTAACTCTCTATCTCATTCTCACTCCCTCCCTCTCACTCACTCCCTCTCACTCACTCACTTCCTCTCTCTTTCTCTCACTCTCTCTCTCTCTCTCTCACTCTCACTCTCTCTCTCAATCTATTACTCTCTCAATCTCTCACTCTCTCACTCTCTCACTCTCTCTCCCACTCTCTCTCACTCACTCACTCTCACTCACTCTCACACTCACTCTCTCACACTAACTCTCTCACTCAATCTCACACTCACTCTCTCTCACTCACTCTCCCTCACTCTCCCTCACTCTCCCTCACTCTCACTCTCCCTCACACTCTCTCACTCTCACTCACTCACACTCACAAACTCACACTCACACTCACATTCAATCTCACACTCTCACACTCACTCTAACACACTCACTCTCTCTCTCACACTCACTCTCTCTCTCTCACACTCTCACTCTCTCTCACTCTGTCACTCTCTCTCACTCACTCACACTCACACTCACACTAACTCCCTCTCACTCACTCCCTCTCACTTTCTCACTCTCTCTCTCTCTCAATCTCTCTCTCTCTCTAAATCTCTCACTCTCTCACTCACTCTCTCACTCTCTCACTCTCTCACTCTCACTCACTCACACTCTCTCACACTCACTATCATTCACTCTCTCACACACACTCTCATTCTCACACTCTCACACCCTCACTCTCTCTCACTCACTCTCACTCTCTCTCAATCTCTTTCACTCACTCTCAATCTCTCTCACTCTCACCCTCTCTCTCTCAATCACTCTCTCTTTCGCTCACTCTCTCTCACTCACTCGCTCCCTCTCTCATTCACTGTCTCTCTCTCACTCACTCTCTCTCACTCCCACTCACTCTCTCTCACTCCCACTCACTCTCTCACTCCCACTCACTCACTCACTCCCACTCACTCACTCACTCCCACTCACTCCCACTCACTCACTCCCAGTCACTCACTCCCAGTCACTCACTCCCTCTCAATCACTCCCTCTCTCTTACTCCCTCTCTCTCACTCTCACACTCTCACACCCTCTCTCTCACTCTCACTCTCACTCTCACTCACTCACTCTCACTCTCTCTCACACTCTCTCTCACAGTCTCTCTCACTCTCACTCTCAATCTCTCTCACTCTCTCACTCACTCTCACTCACTCTCTCTCTCACTCAGTCTCTCACTCTCAGTCTCTCACTCTCACTCACTCACTCTCACTCACTCCCTCTCACTCTCTCACTAACGCTCTCACTCTCACTCTCTCTCACTCTCTCTCACTCTCTCTCACTCTCACTCTCACTCACTCTCTCACTCACTCACTCTCTCTCTCACTCACTCACTCTCAATCACACTCACTCACTCACTCTCAATCACACTCTCACTCTCACTCACTCACTCCCTTACTCTCACTAACTCCCTCACTCTCACACTCACTCTCTCTCACTCTCTCTCTCTCACTCTCACAATCTCACTCTCTCTCCCTCACTCTCTCTCACTCTCTCACTCTCACTCACTCTCTCTCACTCTCCCTCTCTCTCACTCACTCCCTCGCTCTCTCATTCCCTCTCTCTCACTCCCTCTCTCACTCTCTCCCTCTCTCTCTCACTCCCTCACTCCCTCTCTCTCTCACTCTCTCTCACTCTCTCTCTCTCACTCACTCTCTCACTCTCTCTCTCTCTCTCACTCTCTCTCACTGACTCTCTCTCACTCTCACTCACTCTCTCACTCTCTCTCTCTTTCTCACTCTCACTCTCTCAATCACTCACTCTCACTCACTCACTCTCACTCACTCTCATTCACTCTCACTCACTCTCTCACTCACTCTCCCACTCACTCACTCTCACTCATTCACACTCACTCACACTCACTCCCACCCACTTACACACTCTTCCACTCACACACTCTCTCCCACCCACCCACTCACAGACTCTCACTCAGGCACTCTCTCACTCTCTCTCTCTCTCTCTCTCTCACTCTCTCACTCTCTCTCACTCTCTCTCTCACACTCACTAACTCTCTATCTCACTCTCACTCACTCCCTCTCACTCACTCCCTCTCACTCACTCACTTCCTCTCTCTTTCTCTCACTCTCTCTCTCTCTCTCTCACTCTCACTCTCTCTCTCAATCTATTACTCTCTCAATCTCTCACTCTCTCACTCTCTCACTCTCTCTCCCACTCTCTCTCACTCACTCACTCTCACTCCCTCTCACACTCACTCTCTCACACTCACTCTCTCACTCAATCTCACACTCACTCTCTCTCACTCACTCTCCCTCACTCTCCCTCACTCTCCCTCACTCTCACTCTCCCTCACACTCTCTCACTCTCACTCACTCACACTCACAAACTCACACTCACACTCACATTCAATCTCACACTCTCACACTCACTCTAACACACTCACTCTCTCTCTCACACTCACTCTCTCTCTCTCACACTCTCACTCTCTCTCACTCTGTCACTCTCTCTCACTCACTCACTCACACTCACACTCACACTCACTCCCTCTCACTCACTCCCTCTCACTTTCTCACTCTCTCTCTCTCTCAATCTCTCTCTCTCTCTCAATCTCTCACTCTCTCACTCACTCTCTCACTCTCTCACTCTCTCACTCTCACTCACTCACACTCTCTCACACTCACTCTCTATCACTCACTCTCTCACACTCACTCTCATTCTCACACTCTCACACTCTCACTCTCTCTCACTCACTCTCACTCTCTCTCAATCTCTCTCACTCTCTCTCAATCTCTCTCACTCACTCTCAATCTCTCTCACTCTCACCCTCTCTCTCTCAATCACTCTCTCTTTCGCTCACTCTCTCTCACTCACTCGCTCCCTCTCTCATTCACTGTCTCTCTCTCACTCACTCTCTCTCACTCCCACTCACTCTCTCTCACTCCCACTAACTCTCTCACTCCCACTCACTCTCTCACTCCCACTCACTCACTCCCACTCACTCACTCCCAGTCACTCACTCCCAGTCACTCACTCCCAGTCACTCACTCCCTCTCAATCACTCCCTCTCTCTTACTCCCTCTCTCTCACTCTCACACTCTCACACCCTCTCTCTCACTCTCACTCTCACTCACTCACTCTCACTCTCTCTCACACTCTCTCTCACAGTCTCTCTCACTCTCACTCTCACTCTCTCACACTCACTCACACTCATTCACACTCACTCACTCTCACTCTCCCTCTCTCTCACACTCTCTCACACTCTCTCTCTCTCTCACTCTCACTCTCTCCCACTCTCTCTCACTCACTCACTCTCTCACTCTCTCACTCACTGTCTCTCTCACTCACGTTTTCTCACTTTCTCTCACTCTCTCTCAGTCTCTCACTCACTCACACTCACTCACTCACACATACACACTCACACTCACACTCACACTCACTCACTCTCTCACTGTCATTCATTCTCACTCCCTCTCTCTCTCATTCCCTCTCCCTCTCACTCTCTCTCTCTCACTCCCTCTCTCTCTCACTCCCTCTCACTCTCTCTCTCACTCACTCACTCTCTCTCACTCTCACTCTCTCACTCTCACACTCACTCTCTCTCACCCTCACTCTCTCTCACTCTGTCTCACTCACTCTCACTCTCTCACTCACTCCCTCTCACTCTCTCACACTCACTCTCTCTCATTCTCACACTATCACACTCTCACTCACTCTCACTCTCTCTCACTCTCTCTCACTCACTGACTCACGCAGTCCCTCACACTCACTCACTCCCTCTCACTCACTCACTCCCTCTCATTCTTTCTCTCAGTCACTCCCTCTCTCACTCTCACTCTCAATCTCTCACTCTCTCAATCTCTCACTCTCACTCTCTCTCTTTCTCTCTCACTCTCTCACTCACTCTCACTCACTCACTCACTCTCACTCACTATCACTCACTCACTCTCTCTCACTCTCACTCTCTCTCCCTCACTCTCACTCTCACTCTCTCTCACATGCACTCTCATACTCACTCTCACTCTCACACTCACTCTCACTCTCACTGACTCATTCACACTCACACTCACTCACTCACACTCACACTCACTCACACACACTCACACTCACACTCTCTCACACTCACT
>NC_139475.1:37280000-37287500 GCF_057233095.1 Heloderma suspectum | reverse complement strand
TCTCACACTATCTCACTCTCACTCTCTCTCTCACTCTCTCACCCTTTCTCACTCTCACTCTCACACTCACTCACTCACTCACTGACTCTCACTCTCACTCTCTCACTCACTCTCACTCACTCACTCTCACTCACTCACTCTCACTCACTCTCACTCACTCACTCTCTCTCACTCCCTCCCTCTCACCCATTCACTCCCTCTCACTCACTCACTCTCTCACACTCTCTGACTCACTCACTCTCTCTCTCACTCTCACTCACTCTCTCACTCTCTCTCTCACACTCACTCACACTCACTCACTCACACTCACACTCGCTCACACTCACACTCACACTCACTCACTCTCACTCTCACTCACTCTCACTCTGACTCACTCTCTCACTCACTCTCACTCACTCACTCACTCTCACTCTCACTCACTCTCTCACTCTCACTCTCTCACTCTCACTCTCTCTCTCACTCTCTCTCACTATCACTCTCACTCTCTCTCACTATCACTCTCACTCTTTCTCACTCACTCTCACTCTCTCACTCACTCTCACTCTCTCACTCTCTCACTCTCTCACTCTCACTCTTACTCTCTCACTCTCACTCTTACTCACTCTCTCTCACTCTCTCACGCACTCTCACTCTCTCACTCACTCTCACTCACGCACTCAATCTCCCTCACTCACTCTCACTCATTCACTCACTCTCACTCACTCTCACTCACTCTCTCACTCTCTCTCCCACTCAATCTCTCACTCTCTCTCCCACTCACTCACTCACTCTCACACACTCTCTCCCACTCAAACACTCTCTCCCACCCACCCACTCACCCACTCTCACTCACCCACTCGCTCTCCCTCAATCTCTCACTATCTCTCACTCTCTCTTTCTCTCTCAGTCTCTCACTCACTCACTCACTCTCACTCACTCACTCTCACTCACTCACTCTCTCTCACTCTCTCTCACTCTCACTCACTCTCACACTCACTCTCTCACACTCACTCTCTCTCACTCCATCTCAAACACACTCTCACTCACTCTCCGTCACTCACTCTCCCTCACTCTCACTCTCTCTCACACTCACTCTCACACTCTCTCACTCTCACACTCACTCTCACTCTCACTCTCACTCACTGATACTCACACTCACTCACTCACTCACACTCACTCACACAAACTAACACTCAAACTCACACTCACACACTCTCGCACTCACTCTCACACTCCCTCACACTCTCACACTCTCTCACTCACTCTCTCTCTCATTCTGTCACTCTCACTCACTCTCACTCTCACTCACTCACTCTCTCTCACTCACTCACTCACACTCTCACTCACAATCACTCACACTCACTCACTCCCTCTGACTCACTCTCTCTCACTCTCACTTACTCTCTCTCACTCTCTCACTCTCTCTCTCAATCTCTCATTCTCTCTCTCTCTCAATCTTTCACTCTCTCACTCTCACTCTCTCACTCACTCTCACTCTCTCACTTACTCACTCTCACTCACTCACTCTCACACTCTCACACTCTTACACTCACTCTCACTCTCAGTCTCTCACTCACTCTCAGTCTCTCACTCACTCTCAGTCTCTCACTCACTCTCACTCTCTCACTCACTCTAACTCTCACTCACTCTCACTCTCTCTCACTCACTCTCTCTCACTCTCTCTCTCTCACTCACTCTCTCTCTCTCACTCACTCCCTCTCACTCTTTCTCTCAGTCACTCTCTCTCTCTCTCACTCTCAATCTCTCACTCTCTCAATCTCTCACAATCTCTCACTCTCTCTTTCTCTCTCAGTCTCTCACTCACTCACTCACTCTCACTCACTCACTCACTCTCACTCACTCAGTCTCTCTCACTCTCTCTCACTCTCACTCACTCTCACACTCACTCTCTCACACTAACTCTCTCTCACTCCATCTCAAACACTCTCACTCACTCTCCCTCACTCACTCTCCCTCACTCACTCTCCCTCACTCTCACTCTCACTCTCACTCTCACACTCACTCTCACTCTCACTCTCACTCTCACTCACTGATACTCACACTCACTCACTCACTCACACTCACTCACACACACTCACACTCAAACTCACACTCACACTCTCTCACACTCACTCTCACACTCTCACACTCCCTCACACTCTCACACTCTCTCACTCACTCTCTCTCTCACTCTGTCACTCTCACTCACTCTCACTCTCTCACTCACTCACTCTCTCTCACTCACTCACACTCTCACTCACAATCACTCACACTCACTCCCACCCACTTACACACTCTTCCACTCACACACTCTCTCCCACCCACCCACTCACAGACTCTCACTCAGGCACTCTCTCACTCTCTCTCTCTCTCTCTCTCACTCTCTCACTCTCTCTCACTCTCTCTCTCACTCTCACTAACTCTCTATCTCATTCTCACTCCCTCCCTCTCACTCACTCCCTCTCACTCACTCACTTCCTCTCTCTTTCTCTCACTCTCTCTCTCTCTCTCTCACTCTCACTCTCTCTCTCAATCTATTACTCTCTCAATCTCTCACTCTCTCACTCTCTCACTCTCTCTCCCACTCTCTCTCACTCACTCACTCTCACTCACTCTCACACTCACTCTCTCACACTCACTCTCTCACTCAATCTCATACTCACTCTCTCTCATTCACTCTCCCTCACTCTCCCTCACTCTCCCTCACTCTCACTCTCCCTCACACTCTCTCACTCTCACTCACTCACACTCACAAACTCACACTCACACTCACATTCAATCTCACACTCTCACACTCACTCTAACACACTCACTCTCTCTCTCACACTCACTCTCTCTCTCTCACACTCTCACTCTCTCTCACTCTGTCACTCTCTCTCACTCACTCACACTCACACTCACACTCACTCCCTCTCACTCACTCCCTCTCACTTTCTCACTCTCTCTCTCTCTCAATCTCTCTCTCTCTCTCAATCTCTCACTCTCTCACTCACTCTCTCACTCTCTCACTCTCTCACTCTCACTCACTCACACTCTCTCACACTCACTATCACTCACTCTCTCACACACACTCTCATTCTCACACTCTCACACCCTCACTCTCTCTCACTCACTCTCACTCTCTCTCAATCTCTTTCACTCACTCTCAATCTCTCTCACTCTCACCCTCTCTCTCTCAATCACTCTCTCTTTCGCTCACTCTCTCTCACTCACTCGCTCCCTCTCTCATTCACTGTCTCTCTCTCACTCACTCTCTCTCACTCCCACTCACTCTCTCTCACTCCCACTCACTCTCTCACTCCCACTCACTCACTCACTCCCACTCACTCACTCACTCCCACTCACTCCCACTCACTCACTCCCAGTCACTCACTCCCTCTCAATCACTCCCTCTCTCTTACTCCCTCTCTCTCACTCTCACACTCTCACACCCTCTCTCTCACTCTCACTCTCACTCTCACTCACTCACTCTCACTCTCTCTCACACTCTCTCTCACAGTCTCTCTCACTCTCACTCTCAATCTCTCTCACTCTCTCACTCACTCTCACTCACTCTCTCTCTCACTCAGTCTCTCACTCTCAGTCTCTCACTCTCACTCACTCACTCTCACTCACTCCCTCTCACTCTCTCACTAACGCTCTCACTCTCACTCTCTCTCACTCTCTCTCACTCTCTCTCACTCTCACTCTCACTCACTCTCTCACTCACTCACTCTCACTCTCTCACTCACTCACACTCAATCACACTCACTCACTCACTCTCAATCACACTCTCACTCTCACTCACTCACTCCCTTACTCTCACTAACTCCCTCACTCTCACACTCACTCTCTCTCACTCTCTCTCTCTCACTCTCACAATCTCACTCTCTCTCCCTCACTCTCTCTCACTCTCTCACTCTCCCTCACTCTCTCTCACTCTCCCTCTCTCTCACTCACTCCCTCGCTCTCTCATTCCCTCTCTCTCACTCCCTCTCTCACTCTCTCCCTCTCTCTCTCACTCCCTCACTCCCTCTCTCTCTCACTCTCTCTCACTCTCTCTCTCTCACTCACTCTCTCACTCTCTCTCTCTCTCTCTCACTCTCTTTCACTGACTCTCTCTCACTCTCACTCACTCTCTCACTCTCTCTCTCTTTCTCACTCTCACTCTCTCAATCACTCACTCTCACTCACTCACTCTCACTCACTCTCATTCACTCTCACTCACTCTCTCACTCACTCTCCCACTCACTCACTCTCACTCATTCACACTCACTCACACTCACTCCCACCCACTTACACACTCTTCCACTCACACACTCTCTCCCACCCACCCACTCACAGACTCTCACTCAGGCACTCTCTCACTCTCTCTCTCTCTCTCTCTCACTCTCTCACTCTCTCTCACTCTCTCTCTCACACTCACTAACTCTCTATCTCACTCTCACTCACTCCCTCTCACTCACTCCCTCTCACTCACTCACTTCCTCTCTCTTTCTCTCACTCTCTCTCTCTCTCTCACTCTCACTCTCTCTCTCAATCTATTACTCTCTCAATCTCTCACTCTCTCACTCTCTCACTCTCTCTCCCACTCTCTCTCACTCACTCACTCTCACTCACTCTCACACTCACTCTCTCACACTCACTCTCTCACTCAATCTCACACTCACTCTCTCTCACTCACTCTCCCTCACTCTCCCTCACTCTCCCTCACTCTCCCTCACTCTCCCTCACTCTCACTCTCCCTCACACTCTCTCACTCTCACTCACTCACACTCACAAACTCACACTCACACTCACATTCAATCTCACACTCTCACACTCACTCTAACACACTCACTCTCTCTCTCACACTCACTCTCTCTCTCACACTCTCACTCTCTCTCACTCTGTCACTCTCTCTCACTCACTCACTCACACTCACACTCACACTCACTCCATCTCACTCACTCCCTCTCACTTTCTCACTCTCTCTCTCTCTCAATCTCTCTCTCTCTCTCAATCTCTCACTCTCTCACTCACTCTCTCACTCTCTCACTCTCTCACTCTCACTCACTCACACTCTCTCACACTCACTCTCTATCACTCACTCTCTCACACTCACTCTCATTCTCACACTCTCACACTCTCACTCTCTCTCACTCACTCTCACTCTCTCTCAATCTCTCTCACTCTCTCTCAATCTCTCTCACTCACTCTCAATCTCTCTCACTCTCACCCTCTCTCTCTCAATCACACTCTCTTTCGCTCACTCTCTCTCACTCACTCGCTCCCTCTCTCATTCACTGTCTCTCTCTCACTCACTCTCTCTCACTCCCACTCACTCTCTCTCACTCCCACTAACTCTCTCACTCCCACTCACTCTCTCACTCCCACTCACTCACTCCCACTCACTCACTCCCAGTCACTCACTCCCAGTCACTCACTCCCAGTCACTCACTCCCTCTCAATCACTCCCTCTCTCTTACTCCCTCTCTCTCACTCTCACACTCTCACACCCTCTCTCTCACTCTCACTCTCACTCACTCACTCTCACTCTCTCTCACACTCTCTCTCACAGTCTCTCTCACTCTCACTCTCACTCTCTCACACTCACTCACACTCATTCACACTCACTCACACTCACTCACTCTCACTCTCACTCTCTCTCACACTCTCTCACACTCTCTCTCTCTCTCTCACTCTCTCCCACTCTCTCTCACTCACTCACTCTCTCACTCTCTCACTCACGTTTTCTCACTTTCTCTCACTCTCTCTCAGTCTCTCACTCACTCACACTCACTCACTCACACATACACACTCACACTCACACTCACACTCACTCACTCTCTCACTGTCATTCATTCTCACTCCCTCTCTCTCTCATTCCCTCTCCCTCTCACTCTCTCTCTCTCACTCCCTCTCTCTCTCACTCCCTCTCACTCTCTCTCTCACTCACTCACTCTCTCTCACTCTCACTCTCTCACTCTCACACTCACTCTCTCTCACCCTCACTCTCTCTCACTCTGTCTCACTCACTCTCACTCTCTCACTCACTCCCTCTCACTCTCTCACACTCACTCTCTCTCATTCTCACACTATCACACTCTCACTCACTCTCACTCTCTCTCACTCTATCTCACTCACTGACTCACGCAGTCCCTCACACTCACTCACTCCCTCTCACTCACTCACTCCCTCTCATTCTTTCTCTCAGTCACTCTCTCTCTCACTCTCACTCTCAATCTCTCACTCTCTCAATCTCTCACTCTCACTCTCTCTCTTTCTCTCTCACTCTCTCACTCACTCTCACTCACTCACTCACTCACTCTCACTCACTATCACTCACTCACTCTCTCTCACTCTCACTCTCTCTCACTCACTCTCACACTCACTCTCTCACACTCACTCTCTCTCACTCCCTCTCAAACTCACACTCACTCACTCTCCCTCACTCACTCTCCCTCACTCACTCTCCCTCACTCTCACTCTCACTCTCTCTCACATGCACTCTCATACTCACTCTCACTCTCACACTCACTCTCACTCTCACTGACTCATTCACACTCACACTCACTCACTCACACTCACACTCACTCACACACACTCACACTCACACTCTCTCACACTCACTCTCACACTCTCACACTCTCTCACTCACTCTCTCTCACTCTATCACTCTCACTCACTCTCACTATCTCACTCACTCACTCACTCTCTCTCACTCACACACTCACACTCTCACTCACACTCTCACTCACAATCACTCACACTCACTCACTCCCTCTCACTCACTCTCTCTCTCGCTCTCACTTTCTCACTCTCTCTCACTCTCTCTCTATCTCTTATTCTCTCTCTCTCAATCTCTCACTCACTCTCTCACTCTCTCACTCTCACTCTCTCACTCACTCTCATTCTCTCACTTACTCACTCTCACTCACTCACTCTCACACTCACTCTCTCACACTCACTCTCTCTCATTCCCACACTCACACTCTCACACTCTTACACTCACTCTCACTCTCAGTCTCTCACTCAGTCTCAGTCTCTCTCACTCTCACTTTCTCACTCACTCTCTCACTCTCACTCTCTCACTCTCACTCTCTCTCTCACTCACTCCGACTCTCTCTCTCACTCTCACTCATTCTCACTCTCTCTCACTCTCTCTCACTCACTAACTCACCCACTCCCTCTCACTCACTCACTCCCTCTCACGCACTCATTCCCTCTCACTCTTTCTCTCAGTCACTCTCTCTCTCTCACTCTCTCTCACTCTCTCTCACTCACTCTCACACTCACTCTCTCTCACTCACTCTCACACTCACTCTCACTCACTCTCACTCACTCACTCTCACTCTCACACTCACTCTCACTCTCACTCTCACTCTCACTCTCACTCTCACTCTCACTCACACTCACTCACACTCACATTCACTCACACTCACTCACACTCACTCTCACACTCACACTCTCTCACACTCACTCTCACAATCTCACACTCTCTCACACTCTCACACTCTCTCACTCACTCTCTCTCACTCTGTCACTCTCACTCACTCTCAT
>NC_139475.1:37235000-37237500 GCF_057233095.1 Heloderma suspectum | reverse complement strand
ACTCACTCTCTCTCACCCTCACTCTCTCTCACTCTGTCTCACTCACTCTCACTCTCTCACTCACTCCCTCTCACTCTCTCACACTCACTCTCTCTCATTCTCAATCACTCTCACTCACTCTCACTCACTCATACTCACTCTCACTCTCTCTCACTCTCTCACTCTCTCACTCTCTCTCACTCACTCTCACTCACTCTCACTCACTCTCACTCTTTCTCTCTCTCAATCACTCTCTCTCTCACGCTCACTCTCTCTCTCTCGCTCACTCTCTCTCACTCACTCACTCTCTCTCACTCACTCACTCTCTCTCACTCACTCACTCTCTCTCTCACTCACTCTCTCTCTCTCACTCTATCTCACTCCCACTCACTCTCTCTCACTCCCACTCACTCTCTCTCTCTCACTCCCACTCACTCACTCACTCCCACTCACTTACTCACTCCCACTCACTCCCACTCACTCACTCCCACTCACTCCTAGTCACTCACTCCCAGTCACTCACTCCCAGTCACTCACTCCCTCTCTCTCACTCCCTCTCTCTCACTCCCTCTCTCTCACTCCCTCTCTCTTACTCTCACTCCCTCTCTCTCACTCCCTCTCTCTCACTCTCACTCTCCCTCACTCACTCTCACTCTCTCTCACACTCTCTCTCACAGTCTCTCTCACTCTCACTCTCGTTCTCTCACTCACTCACACTCACTCACAATCACACTCACTCATTCGCACTCACTCACTCTCACTCTCCCTCTCTCTCACACTCACACTGTCTCTCACTCTCACTCTCTCACTCTCTCTCACTCACTCACTCTCACTCTCTCACTCACTCTCTCTCTCTCACTCACTTTCACTTTCTCTCACTCTCTCTCAGTCTCTCACTCACTCACACTCACTCACACTCACTCACTCACTCTCATTCATTCTCACTCACTCTCTCACTCACTCTCTCACTCACTCTCTCACACACTCTCTCACTCACTCTCTCACTCTCATTCATTCTCACACACTCTCTCACTCACTCTCTCACTCACTCTCACTCTCACTCTCACTCTCATTCATCTCTCTCACACTCTCACACTGTCTCACACTCTCTCACTCACTCTCTCACACACTCTCTCACTCACTCTCTCACTCTCGCACTCACTCTCGCACTCACTCTCGCACTCACTCTCTCACTCACTCTCGCACTCACTCTCTCACTCACTCTCTCACTCTCCCTCTCTCACTCTCCCTCTCTCTCTCACTCCCTCTCTCACTCCCTCTCTCTCACTCCCTCTCTCACTCACTCTCACTCACTCTCACTCTTTCTCCCACTCACACTCTCACTCACAATCACTCACACTCACTCACACTCACTCACTCCCTCTCACTCACTCTCACTTTCTCACTCTCCCTCACTCTCTCTCACTCTCTCACTAACTCTAACTCACTGTCACTCACTCTCAATCTCTCTCACTCACTCACTCTCACTCACTCACTCACTCCCACTCACTCATTCACTCCCACTCACTCACTCACTCCCACTCACTCCAACTCACTCACTCCCTCTCTCACTCCCTCTCTCACTCCCTCTCTCTCTCTCACTCTCTCTCACTCTCACTCTCTCTCTCACATTCTCACACTCACACTCCCACTCTCATACACTCTCACTCTCTCTCTCTCACTCTCTCTCTCACTCTCTCTCTCTCACTCTCTCTCTCCCTCTCACTCCCTCTCACTCCCTTTCACTCCCTCTCATACTCTCTCACACTCTCACTCTCACACACTCTCTCTCACTTACTCTCTCACTCACTCCCTCACTCTCATTCTCTCTCTCTCACTTTCTATCTCACATTCTCTCTCACACTATCTCACTCACTCTCTCTCTCACTCTCTCACCCTTTCTCACTCTCACTCTCACACTCACTCACTCACTCACTGACTCTCACTCTCACTCTCACTCACTCTCACTCACTCACTCTCACTCACTCTCACTCACTCACTCTCTCTCACTCCCTCCCTCTCACCCATTCACTCCCTCTCACTCACTCACTCTCTCACACTCTCTCACTCACTCACTCTCTCTCTCACTCTCACTCACTCTCTCACTCTCTCTCTCACACTCACTCACACTCACTCACTCACACTCACTCGCTCACACTCACACTCACACTCACTCACTCTCACTCTCACTCACTCTCACTCTGACTCACTCTCTCACTCACTCTCACTCTCTCACTCACTCTCTCTCACTCTCTCACTCACTCACTCTCACTCTCACTCACTATCACTCTCATTCTTTCTCACTCACTCTCACTCTCTCACTCACTCTCACTCTCTCACTCTCACTCTTACTCTCTCACTCTCACTCTTACTCACTCTCTCTCTCACGCACTCTCACTCTCTCACTCACTCTCACTCACGCACTCAATCTCCCTCACTCACTCTCACTCTTTCACTCACTCTCACTCACTCTCACTCACTCTCTCACTCTCTCTCCCACTCACTCTCTCACTCTCTCTCC
>NC_139475.1:37217500-37220000 GCF_057233095.1 Heloderma suspectum | reverse complement strand
TCTATCTCTCACACTCACTCTCATTCACTCCCTCCCTCTCACTCACTCACTCCCTCTCACTCACTTCCTCTCACTCTTTCTCTCACTCACTCACTCTCTCACATTCACTCTATTACTCTCTCAATCTATCACTCTCTCTCTCACTCTCTCTCACTCTCTCACTCACTCACTCACTCTCACTCACTCTCTCTCACTCACTCTCACTCACTCTCACTCACTCTCTCTCACTCTCTCTCACTCTCTCACTCTCTCTCACTCTCTCTCACTCTCTCTCTCCCTCACTCTCTCACTCACTCTCTCACTCACTCACTCTCACTCACTCTCACTCACTCACTCTCACTCACTCTCACTCCCTCTCACTCCGACACAAACTCTCTCCCTCTCACTCACTCTCACTCACTCTCTCAATCACTCTCTCTCACTCTCTTTCTCTCACTCACACTCACTCACACTCACTCACACTCATTCACACTCACTCACACTCACACTCACACTCACACACAATCACTCACACTCACACTCACTCACTCTAACTCACTCACTCTCACACTCTCTCTCACTCACTCACTCAATCTCTCTCACTCACTCACACACTCTCTCTCTCACTCTCTCACTCACTATCTCACTCTCTCTCACTCACTCTCTCACTCACTCTCTCAGTCTCTCACTCACTCACTCACACTCACTCACATTCACTCACTCACACTCACTCATACTCACACTCACTCACACTCACTCACTCTCACTTACTCTCACTCTCTCACTCTCACTCACTCTCTCTCTCACTCTCAGTCTCTCACTCTCTCTCACTCTCAGTCTCTCACTCACTCTCTCACTCACTCTCAGTATCTCACTGATTCACTCACTCACTCTCTGTCTCTCACTCACTCTCTCACTCACTCACTCACTCTCACTCACTCTCACTCACTCTCTCACTCACTCTCTCACTCACTCTCACTCTCTCCCTCACTCTCACTCTCTCACGCACTCTCACTCTCTCACTCACTCTCTCACTCACTCTCTCTCTCTCTCACTCACTCTCTCTCGCACTCACTCTCTCTCGCACTCACTCTCTCGCTCACTCCCACTCACTCTCTCGCTCACTCCCACTCACTCTCTCGCTCACTCCCACTCACTCTCTCGCTCACTCTCACTCTCTCGCTCGCTCACTCTCACTCTCTCGCTCGCTCACTCTCACTCACTCACTCTCTCACTCACTCTCTCGCTCTCTCTCGCTC
This sequence comes from Heloderma suspectum, assembly GCF_057233095.1. Lineage (NCBI taxonomy): Eukaryota > Metazoa > Chordata > Lepidosauria > Squamata > Helodermatidae > Heloderma > Heloderma suspectum. The sequence continues at coordinate 37,218,762 of NC_139475.1, read as the reverse complement.
ACTCACTCTCTCGCTCACTCACTCTCTCGCTCACTCACTCTCTCATTCACTCTCACTCACTCACTCTCACTCACTCTCTCTCTCTCTCTCTCTCTCACTCTCACTCACTCTCACTCACTCTCTCTCACTCTCACTCTCACTCTCACTCACTCTCACTCTCACTCTCGCTCTCGCTCTCGCTCTCTCTCTCGCTCTCTCTCTCTCTCGCTCACTCTCGCTCTCTCTCTCGCTCACTCTCGCTCACTCACTCACTCACTCGCTCACTCTCACTCACTCCCACTCACTCACTCACTCCCATTCACTCACTCACTCTCACACTCTCACACTCTCTCTCTCACTCTCTCTCTCACTCTGTCACTCTCACTCACTCTCACTCTCTCACTCACTCACACTCTCACTCACACTAACTCCCTCTCACTCACTCTCTCTCTCACTCACTCTCTCTCTCACTCTTACTTTCTCACTCTCTCTCTCTCAATCTCTCATTCTCTCTCTCTCTCAATCTCTCACTCACTCTCTCACTCTCACTCTCTCACTCTCACTCACTCTCACTCTCTCACTCACTCTCACACTCACTCACTCTCACACTCACTCTCTCACACTCACTCTCTCTCATTCTCACACTCACACTCTCACACTCTTACACTCACTCTCACTCTCAGTCTCTCACTCACTCTCAGTCTCTCTCACTCACTCTCACTCTCTCACTCACTCTCACTCTCTCACTAACTCTAATTCACTGTCACTCACTCTCAATCTCTCTCACTCTTACTCACTCTCTCTCTCTCATTCACTCTCTCTCTCACTCACTCTCTCTCTCTCACTCACTCTCTCTCACTCACTTACTCTCAGTCCACTCACTCTCTCACTCCCACTCACTCTCTCCCACTCACTCACTCACTCCCACTCACTCATTCACTCCCACTCACTCACTCACTCCCACTCACTCGAACTCACTCACTCCCTCTCTCACTCCCTCTCTCACTCCCTCTCTCTCTCTCTCACTCTCCCTCACTCTCACTCTCTCTCTCACATTCTCACACTCACACTCACACTCTCACACACTCTCACTCTCTCTCTCTCACTCTCTCTCTCACTCTCTCTCTCACACTCTCTCTCTCCCTCTCACTCTCTCACACACTCTCTCTCTGTCTCACTCACTCTCTCACTCACTCCCTCTCTCACTCTCTCTCTCACTCTCTCTCTCTCACTCACACTCACTCACTCACACTCACTTACACCCTCTCCCACTCACTCACTCA